>NW_011892417.1:16175-16539 GCF_000151845.1 Pteropus vampyrus
CGCCCCCCGTGGTATCCCTCTAGGTGGTAGCCAGGTCCAGGAGAGGTCTTCCGGGGCAACTCCCTGTGAAGTCCCTAAATTAGGTTGCTGGACGCTTCCAATCTCAGATGAGCATCCGTGTTATTTTTCTGATGCTTGGACTCAAACTTAGACTTGGCTCTTCACTTGGGCTTTTTCCATAAATTATGGCCTATGATAACTCTGGGTGCCCCTGGATATGCCTTTCAGCTTTTGGGATCCTACAAGGTGAGAAACCGTTGTTCTAGCAGCCTGGAGTGTTACGACCTTAACCAGAGCTCGTAGGGAAGGGCGGTGGAGGAGGGAGCAGAGCGCAGCCTTGGGAGTAGCTGTTTTGACCCTAAAG
>NW_011892418.1:0-2217 GCF_000151845.1 Pteropus vampyrus
GGAAAGATGCTCAACGTCCGTGACCATTATGGAAACGGACATCAGAATCGCGGCGAGGTCTCACCTCGCACTCGTGGGAACGCTACTGTCCCGCTGGCGGGGCGTGGCGACCTCAGAGCCCTGTGCACGGTGGTAGCGGTGCCGCCGTGATGGAAAGCGAGGCCGTACCTCAAAAGACCAGGCATTGAAATGTCTTTATGGTCCGGCGCCTCCAGGTGTCGGTGAACTTCTACAGGTGTTTTTACACCACGTGCATAGCACTACTCACAGCAGCCAAAACCTGGGAGCGACCCAAGTGTCCATCAACAGAGGACTGGGCATCCTTGTAGCGCAATGCCACGCAGCCTTAAAAAGGGAGGAGCCCGGACCCCACTGCCACGTGGATGGGCCTGGAGGGCACGGTGCTCGGTGAAACGAGCCAGGCACAGAAGGACAAATACCATGCAACCCCAGGATGTGAGGTGCTCAGAGTAACCGAATTCAGACGCAGGAAGTAGAACAGAAGGGGTTCTACTTCTGTTTCATAGGCCTGGAGTTCCATTCTGCAAGACAAAAGTTCTAGAAACGTAGTTCACAGTGATGCTAATGGACTTAATACTACAGAGCCTTATGCTGCCCAAACGGTTAAGATGGTGAATTTTATGTTATTAATTGTGTTTTTACCACAAACAAACAAACAACAACAGAAAAACCCCGAGAAGCAACAAAAGAAAAAAGCAGTTTCACAGAAACAGGAAGTAGGTGGTGGGGCCGGGGCGGGGGAGGGGTGAGAGTTTAATGGGGACAGAGTTCCCATCTGGGAAGATGAGAAAGTCTTGCAGGTGATGCTGGTGACAGCCACGCACAGGGTGACTGTGCCGGATGCCGCCGAGCTGTGCACTCACCCTGGTGAAGACGGTCGATTTTATGTCATTTATATTCTACCACAATTTAAAACATTTTTAAGAAGCATTCTGGGTAAACACTTCCGGTTTTGACCTTCACTTTACATTCATTTTATTAATAAATATTGATAGGTATTTTTTAAAAAGAAAAGAAAAGCAGGGAGTCTGGAGTGGCCCACCCAATCTTCCACTGACGCTGGATCTTGTACAAGTCACTTACTCGCCCATGCCTCAGTTTCCCAGTTTCCAGGGGGGAGCACGGGAGTGAGTGTCGCTGGACCGACATGAGCTACAGGCTGTAACCCTCCCGAGCCGGCCAGCGCGGGGCGGGGGGGCGGGGGCGGGGAAGGAGCGGCGAGGGCCGGGCTCAGGGCTGGCCTGAGAGCCCACCTGCTTGGAGCACGCTCTGTCCTCTTTACACAGATGGCAGGGATCCCCAGGCGCACATGCAAGGGTGGCATTTGACACCAAAGGGAGAGGTAGTAAACAGAGGGCTCACAGCCTTAGAGCCGACCACAACTGCAGGCAGAGTCTCAAGTGTAACACACAGGAGACCACTGCAGAGGCCATGTGCCCTCACTATTGAATTTCATCTCCAGGAGGAAGATGAGGCAGTGTCCACCCCATCACACAGCAAGTTGGCTGCGTGTCCACATCACCACCCAAGCCGTCCTCTCGGGACAGATCCACCGGCCGCTGCAGCACTGTGGGAGACCGCCGGTCGGGACAACCACAATGTCACCAGCACAGAGCCGACTACAAAGCGCCAGCATCTCGACACGTCCAACACCTCGAAGCCACGACCGAGGCAGCCCCGGGCACGTGGGCACCGAGGAGGCCCAGGACACACAGCCAAGGGCCACGCAGAGCCCCGCGTAACAAGCCGCCAGCTCGGTCAGGGCCAAGGACGGGACGCCGCACCAGGGCAGGGCCAGGCAGAGCGCTTGCCGACGGCCCCCGCCTCTCGGCCCCGGCGCCCGCTATCAGTGACCCGGCGGGTTTTCTAGGAAAAGTCGGCGGGGTCCTGCGGCCCGAGGTCGGCATCCACGCGACCGGCGCTCACCGCCACGGCCCAGGGGGATGCCCGGCCCGTACCCGGAACTTCGTAGCTCCCGTGAGACGAGACAGCTCTCGGAACTCCAGCTGGATGCTCGTCACCTCGGCCACCGTGCTGTCGGACGTCCACCGGGGTGGGCGGGCCACCCCAGTGCCCAGGTTCACGTCGGAGTACGGGACCTTGGAGGGCGTCCGGAACGCAGGCAGCAGCCGGTTCCCCAAGTCCTCCTGACAGAGGACACAGAGGTCACCGTCCGCCGTCACCGGGAGGCCCCGT
>NW_011892418.1:4992-6337 GCF_000151845.1 Pteropus vampyrus
GAAATAACAGGATGAAGGTCAGGGGGATCACAGCAGTGGGTTTTTATTTTGTCATTTATCAGTGGCCAGAAAAATCCTCCAATTCCAGGCAGAAAAAAACCAAAGAAAAGCAGCTCTTAGGGCCACACGAGATGGAGTAAGAAGTCCTTATAAGGTTTTGAGATGGCTGGGTAAACATGGCTGGGCCACCTGAATGGGTAAAGAGGTCTGAGCAGAGACTCCACCAGTGTCAGCCCTGGAGGCCGGCTTGAGGGCAGACGTGACAACGCTGGCGACATTACTAAGCAGACAGACAGAGCATTAGATAATCAGGTGTCAGACGCCAGAAAACAATTTCACCAAGTTAAATCCAGGTAACACAAACCCACTGGGGGCCCTACTCCTAGGCGCACACAGGGCTGAGAGTGTCAGTGAGGGCAGGTGGCACCGTGGGCAGAGGCACAAGGGGTCTCATGAGGCTGGGCCCACTGTACCGAGCCGAAGGCCCCAGTCCAAGACAGTGGACCTCCAGTTTTGTCAATGCCCTTCAGCCAAAGGCCACAAACACAACTGTGCTTAAAAAGGGGGCTCATCACTCTGCCCGGCGCCACCAGGCACTGCGGGTGACTCAGGACGTGGGTGTCAGGAGGAACTATTACAGGACCTGACCGCGGTTGGGTGATCTGGGGGAGGGCTTTGCTCCAGACTGGGCACTGGCAGAAGGGGGCAAATGCACAACTGGGGTGGCACAGTGACCTTGCTTGAGTTAGACACGAGTACGAAATGGCTATCCCATCGCGGTCTCAGAGGAACCTCGTCCGAGGCTGGGTTCTGAGAGTCACGTCCCGCGGGGAATGTCACCCGCTGCCTTCTTCCCCGAGGACCGGGCCCCGGGGTTTCCGCTCAGCGCGGTGACAGCGAGGGCCGCCCGGAAACCCGCCCGGCGCCCTCCCCGACTCCGCCCCGCACGCCGGCCCCGCGGACGGTGCAGGCCGGGACCTCCGCTCCCTGCGCCAGGACGAGCGTTCGCGTCCCTGGCCTGGGCGGGGGACGGAGACAACGGGACCCGCCGGACCCGCCAGCACGAGCGGCGCTGCCGGCTTTCGCTGCCGTCGTAGCTCTGGCCAAGGCTCAGCGTCACCGAGATGAAACCCCAAGGCGGCGCGGGCGGCGGATCCGGGACAAGCGGACGGGCCCAGGCGGCGTCAGGAGGCCAGGCTCTGAGGGGCCCGGCGCTCGGCGAGGCCGACTTTCCGCGGCAGCCATCGCAGCCCCGGCAGCCTTTGCGAGCGCCGCGCGCGTGCGCGGAAACGTGACTTCGACGCGCTCTACTGCGCCTGCGCCGCGGGCTCGTGGCCCTTCCGCG
>NW_011892418.1:7959-8559 GCF_000151845.1 Pteropus vampyrus
GTAAAACAAGTCTCAGTGTATTTAAAATCAGAGAATGGACATTCTCTCATCATACTGAAATTAAAGTAAAAATCAACAGCAGAAATATATCTGGAAAATTCTCCAAATATTTGGAAATTAAACACTTCTAAATAACTCATAAGTCAATGAAAAAAATCAAAGGACAAACAGAAAACAAGTGTAACAGAACAGAAATACAAACAGAGGGCGTCGGTTCGTGGCATCAGTGGCAGTGCCGAGCAGGGGCTTTATAAGAAAATGGGAATCGTGATGCCTACTTGAAAGAGCCCTCTGGACCCCCACGTTCCCGTGCTTGCTACGCAGACCGCTGTCCTCTGTTGCTCAGGACAAAACCTCTGGAGCGGTTCTTGACCCCTCACTTCCCTGTCCCGTGTCTTGTCGCCCCTACACCTCCCACATGGCATACGAATTATCCCAGTGACTTCTCGCTCAGGCTCCCCGCTTCCCCCCTTGGTTATCCCCCTAGCCATGTGTCTCTTAGGGAAGGAGCATTCCCTGGACTGACACCCTGTACCGATCGGGCAGTGTCGTCTTTGCTGGGTGACCAACCTCCCCACCCCTCGAAACGTAGCGCAGACC
>NW_011892419.1:0-849 GCF_000151845.1 Pteropus vampyrus
GTGCTCCCTCTGCACCCGCCCTGCTCCCCGTTCTCCTAACGTCACGTGATGAGTGTCCCGCCCCCCAGCCCGGCTGCGCCCCGTCTCCCTCCTCCGTGCTCCTCACAATGAGCCCTGCTGATCATCACTGCTGCTTGGCCGTGAGTCGCCAGCCGCTCACCGCTGGGTCTTCGAGGCAGTGGCCACACCGGCCTGGCCCAGCAAAGGGCCCCGTCACCGTCCCTAACCCCTTGCGAGTCAGGGAAGCTCGAGTCAGAACGGGGCCGGGCCCACGCGGACGGTGTCTGCACGAAGCCCACAGCGGACTCGGCAGAACCTGGCGACTCTGCCTCGAGCCACACGTCGGGGACCCCCAGGATGGCAGGCTCATTAACCTGCACGCAGAAGAGGGCAAGGACATGCTGGCGCCGTGACCCAGGAGGGCACTGTCCCCAGGCGCCCTCCTGATGGGCGTGACCTCACCAGGGGGTGCAAAATGACCCCTCCACCGGCCGGCCCGGCTGGCTTCTCCCTCCACCCCAGGCCCCTGGCGGCTGGCAAGGACCCCGTGGGCCTCGCCGGCCTGACCGCATGCTGCTCCCTCTGAAGGCCGCACTCCCTAGGGGCCTCAGGCCACTCGCCGGGTCCCTGTGTCAGGGCTTCTCCCTGACGTCACCTGCTAGAGATGTCACGGGCTCATCCGGTCTCCTGTCCTGCAGAGTATCTACAGTGACCAGAAGAGATGATGCCGACAGCCACAGTGACCGCACGGGCAACCGTCCTCCAGTCACCACCTGGTCAGCGATTTCCATATGTCATGGCGCTGGGCGAGGTGACTGTTCTCACCACGTGGGGACTGACATGGCACAG
>NW_011892419.1:1337-4205 GCF_000151845.1 Pteropus vampyrus
CAGCCCGGCTCCCGCTGCCCCGTCTCTGCTGGGCCGCCGGGCTTCCTGCCCCGGCCCCGGCTCATCTCTGCCCTCCCGCCCTCCTCCCCTGCAGCCCACCGAGCCTCTCCCCAGCAGCCCTGAGCATCCTCGGGGAGGGGGCCTCCTCCTGGCCCGCAGCCCAGCCCGTCCTCTCAGGGGACGCACCTCCAGGCCTGGGGGTCAGCGACAGCATCCGAGAGCTCGGGGATCCTCGCCCAGCCTTAGGACGTGGAGCCCACACGAGCAAGGTGAGGGCGAGGCAGTCTCGGGCCATGAAGAGGGCAGGCGAGTGCTAAGGGGTTGGGGTTTCTCGTGCAGAATGCTCAGCCGTCCATTCCCGCAGCGGCCGCTTTCAAGAGCCACTGGTCACCAGCTGTCGCTGAGCAGCCGGCCCCGTTCTCCGCCTTCCTGTGCGTGCCGTGGCTGACGGGGTAAATTCGGGGTTGCCTCAAGAGGTCACTGAGAACATCCTCTGCTTGACGCAGTTTCGCACACAACCACTTCAGAGAGGGGAGCCGTGTCTCGTTTTTAAAGAGACCACTTCAGAAGAGCGAGCTGCCATCTCATTCGACAGGCTTCTGATGCCTGAGCGACTCCATTGCCGTCCGCGGGCATCGGAGAGGCTTCGAGGCGCACCGCGCACCCTGTTCCTCTCGCTCGGCCCCGGCGGAGCGCGGAGCCACGTGACGGGCTGCCGCCTGGACGAGGCCTTGTCCCCCTCACACCTGTTTTCCCATTTTTTTTTAACCCACATTTCCGTGCAGTTCTCTGGGTGCCCCTTCCACCTGGGAGAAGTGAGGGGGCGCAGAACCACGCTTTCCCCGCTCCGGGAGAGGGCACCCCGATGCCACCTCCGCCCCGTCCGGAAGGCCGCGTCTGTTCGTCACCAGGGGGTGTCCTGGCGGGGATCAGCGCTGCCTGCAGCTCGCAGCTTCTCAGAAGCGCTGTTTGTCTGTCTCTGAGACGGACGCCCCAGCAGAGGCTGTGACCCCCACGGTTTCCCACCTTTCCCTCCGTGCCCCCCCACAGCCTCCAGCGCTCAGCGGGGTTGGCAGCGCCCCGGACGTTGACCTGGGTCTGGGGGCGGCTGGCGCCCGAACCCCTCTCTCGGCCTCGCCTGCCTCCCCTTCCCGCTCGGCGTGCGGTTTGCTCGCTCTGTGACTCGTCTTGATTTTCCCGTCGATGAGCGGCTGGCTCCCCGCATTCCGCGCTCTCTCCCCCTCTCTCGGCCGAAGCCGGGCGGGGTCCTGTCCTCTCTTCAGAAAAGACCCGTTTCGCACACGCTCGATCTTCCGACCTTTGGGCTTTGTCCGCAGGGCGCGTGTACGTTTGTTCCGTGAATCCCTCGCGGCATCTGCGGGACGCGCTTTGCGGGCCGGGCTGGGCCCTGGCCCTGCCTGCTGTCCCCGCTCCGTCCGTCCTTCCAGCGAGTCCCCGGCACTCCGTCCCCTGCCGCGCTGCCCGGGCGGGGCGCCTCTCCCTTCCTGTCCTCGCTCTGACTTCTTCCCAAGGAGCCGGCGAACGTGGCTCCCGGTGGGTCTCCCTTCCCCTCCACATCCCGACCCCTCCGTCTTTTCCTGTCGTCTCCCGCACTAGTTACGCACTTCACTCGCTTCGTGCTGCGCGGCACAGATTAAGTGGGTCATAAACGAGCGGCCGCCGCGCGCTGATGCCGAGTCCCTTCGAAAATCGCTGAGGGTGTCTCTCAAACTCTCTCTGCGACTTGCTGCATGGGGTCCCCTCCCTCACAGACTTTTCTCCGCAGCCCTCTCCCCTCTCTAGGGCCCGAGTGCCACCTGGGCCCTGGGCTTGCCGGCTTCCCTGCCGTGACGGACGGCTCGGGCCCCATAAGAGTGTCCACCCTCCAGCACTGTGTCCCAGCGCCAACCGCCAGCTACAAGCAGCAGAGCGGTTTTCGGGTGCTTTGAACTGCGCGCCTGAAATTCACTTTTTCATAAACTTTCTCCTGGAAGGAGAAGAGGAACGACGATCTTGTCGCACAGGGCAGGGGCGCACTGGGCAGTGGCCCCAGGAAGCGACAGGCCGGCCCCCAGCCCACGGCCACGCCTGCGCTGGGGGTGAGGTGGCACCCCGCGCTCGCATCCTCACCCCGAGTCTGGGGACAGCCAGAAGCCCCGCCGGGGCGAAGCACCAAGCACCCGAAGTCCATGTGCGGAGGGCTGTGAAGGCGTCTCTAACGCGGCTTGTCACCGGCACCAGGTGACCGTGCTGTCCTCTGCTCCCCTGGAGTCAGCCTGAGTTCCGGTCCCCTAAGGGACGTCACGGTGACTCTGGCTCCCGGGCTGCAGGGATTTTGGGGACCCACCCCTGGTTTCTCTGTAATGACCCCCACGTCCTAACTCTGATGTCCCGGCTCCTAGTCCCCTTTGGTGGTTGGGGGCACACACCCACACAGGTCCCTGTGGCCCTGGGTCCCCGAGCCCCCACTCCATGTCCCAGGTAAGTTATGAGCCTCTGGCTGTTAATGAAAAGTGCAGAGACTCATCTCGCTGGCTGCTCCAGGGGCTGGGCAAACGAGACGACACGGTCACCCCAACATTCGCTCGTCACGTGCCACCTTTGCAAATCTGTATCACATGTCTGCACCACCACGGGCTTATTTTTACTGAAACTTGACTTAATGTACATGTACGAGTTTTGAAAGTAGTAGGGTGTATGATCAGCCAGTGTCACTTGCAAGAAACAGAAGGCGATCTTAAAAATAAATGCATCCGTTACGAGGAAGCATGCGCTTCCGTGCGCCACTTTGGGAGACCCCCCTGCCACGCACAGAGCCCCCTCCTAACGGGGAGCAGGCGTTCATAAACGTGCTTGTCTTCTTGGCTC
>NW_011892419.1:8525-8853 GCF_000151845.1 Pteropus vampyrus
CGAGATCTGACTTCCTTTCTACAAAAGCATATCGTTTTTATAAAAGCATGTTTTTTAATAAAAGCCGCAGCAAAAAATGAGAGCACATAGGTGTGTACACGAAAATAAAGGTTACCGCTATTAAAGTCACGGGCACACGCGCACACGCGCGCAGTTTCTGTATCGAAGCAATGCGCCTTTCCTCGGAGTTTGCACAGACACACGTCCATGCCAGTGGCCACGCTGCCCACGGTGGCAGGTGACACCGCGCTGCTCAGGCACGCAAGATCCGCTTAGACCCTGTTCCTGGTTCCGGTCTTACGCTGTCCTCATTTTTTTTTTTTTTTTT
>NW_011892420.1:0-497 GCF_000151845.1 Pteropus vampyrus
ACCCTCCGTGTGACAGCGTCGACTGCCGCCCAGCGCTGCCCCATCTGACCAGCATTCGTCCCCTCCCCTGAGTGCGTAAGAGCCACAGAATCCTCTGGAAGCTCAGACCTGCTCGGCCTCTCGCCTCTAACGTGCTCTCGCCCCACACGTGCCCGGCCTGCGCATCAGGCCCCCATGACCAACCTCCGGGGCGTCTCAGGCCCAAGGGGAAGAGCCCCCATCACGCGTGGCCCAGAAGCCACCTCCGCAAATCTCCCCGGCCCGGCACTCGGCCGGCAGGTGGGCTGCAGAGACCACGCAAATCTGCTCCCACAGCTCGCTGGCGGTGAGGACAAGCCGAGTGCCGGTCGTGGGCCAGTGCTACGAGGGCCACAGGGCCACAGCGACACGGGCCGCCCCTCAGCTGTGACGAGCCGGGGGCTCTTTTTACCCCCGCGAGCGTCTTTGGCTCAGCGTCCCAGAGTTTCCGTTGGTTCCGTGGCCGTGAATCCAACCCC
>NW_011892420.1:2178-8549 GCF_000151845.1 Pteropus vampyrus
AGGGTCGTGACGAAGGGGACGCGGTGTGGCGCGTGGCTTTCCCCAGCCGCGACGGCCCGCCCGCCGCTCCTTCTGCCGAGCGCAGTCCCCGCCCTTGTCCTGCCCCCTCCGGAGGCGTCGGGGGCCAGGCCACCTCCCCCCACTGCGCCCCCACCCCATCTCCCCAGGCTGGGAGGTCCATGGAGCCTCTTCCCGCCCGCAGGCTGACGGCTGGATTCCCCAGGGCCCGGCGACCCCAGCGCTCAGAACCAGCATGGAGACAAGGCCACCGTCTGGGCCGCGGACCCCAGGGCGGGACCGGGCGCGGGGGGACTTCCCGCCAGCCGCCGGCGTCCAGCGCCACGCGCTCCGTCCTCTTGTGAACAGCGCGGCTGTGGCCGTGGCGTCTGGTCAGTCAGCGTTCTCACAGGATGCCACATCCACTGCCATCGCGGGTCCCACTGTCCTCCGGGACCTTTTCTGCCAACAAGTGGGAGCTATGGTCAGACAGAGCCTTTGAGAGGCCACGTGTCAGACACGTGGGAGGGAAGCAAGTCATGAACGTGCTGGTTGCTTCTGACAGCACGTCGGGGGAGGTGGGTGGTCTCAGATCCCGAAACGGTTCTCAGGGTCCAACGGTGGCCCCGGGTTCTGGAACGTGGTGGGTGATAACGACCCAGCCTCGGTGACATGCTCACTGATGGAAGGCTCCAGCCGCACTGAGCAGAGGCCCTGGCTGGAGCTGGGAGGGTCTGTCACAGCACGGTGGCCAGAGGTACGGCGTCGGCGGCACGGAGGCCAGCTTGGGCGTGGCTCCTCCCGGCACCAGCCTGGTGGCTGCGGCCAGCACCAAAAGTCAGGCGTTCGTGGGACTGTCTGCATCTCCGCACGAAGGAAAGCTTGGGTTCAGGCTTGTGTGGCCTTCGTGGGCCAACCCAGGTGGCCAGGGGGCTCACCTGCACCTCAGAGGGGCCGGGCAGCTGGCAGGGTCAGCAGCTGGCAGGTAAGGTGCTACATGGGACCTGGCACGGTGGCCTGGCGAAGCCACCCCAGGGAGATGCAGCAAGATGGCCCGAGGTCCTCAGAGGTGTGGCTGGAACTGCAGGATGGGGTTTCAGGGGGATGTGGATGCTCCCCGGGTTTATTATGGGGCGGGGGGGGGGTCTGCTTCCTGCTCCCCGGTGGGACACACATGGACCGTGGTAGCTGGGCACCGCAGAGTCGCCTCGGGGGGAAGAAAGAAGCCCAGGAAGCACTGGCAGAACTGGTCGCAGACCAGCCACAGTGGGAGACGGGCTGGGCTCAGAGCGGGCTCCAGGGGGTCCCCAGAGGCAGGTGGACGGGGAGCACGCAGCCTAGCGTACGGTGAGGAGGGCGCTTGGGAGCAGTGACGGTAACGTTGGGGGGTGCTCCGGCCTGAACGGACACTGATGTGCTGTCTCCAAGAAAACCTCAAACCCTGACTCACCGAGCCCCCCAGCTCAGCGGCAAGGCAAAGTCTTCAAACGCTAATAACTCTGTTATAAACTCCAGCGTGTATTATTGGATTATTTTTTTCCTTCTGGGCAAGAAGCCGCTCGAGACTCTCATTTGTTCAAACGTTCTGGGAACAAACCGCATTTAAAAATTCATCTTCAAAGGTCTCAAAGTTTCAAAAACAATGGTTCTGCTAGGGAAAGCGGCTTCTAAACACACTGTAAAATTACTTAAGAATATCACGTCAACTGTAACTGAAAAATAATCTTTTTAGAAATGATCCCTGAGTCTGAGACGATCTCATTTCCTGTCCCGCGCCGCTCCGGAGGCCTTTCACGCATGATTAGCTGACTGAGTGGGGACTATTGTTTCAGGGTGACTCTTTCCTCTCCCTGGGGCCACCCGGAGGCAGAGCTGGGAGCAGAGACGTAGAGGATTTCGATCCATTTCAAACCCCAGAAATTTTCTCTAAACGCAGCCCGGCTGTAGTGTTCGGCATCTCTAACTTACCTCCGCCGTCTCTGCCTGGACAGAAAGTCCTCTGAGGCTCCGCCAGAGGCCGGGACCGGCTCCAGCAGTGCTGGGCTGGGGACAGAAGGGACTCGGGCCCCTCACTCTGCCACGATCGCGCCCTGGAGCAGCCACTGCCGGCTTCTGACCAGAGCTGTCTGCACCGCAGCTCCCTCGCGATGCTCCGTAGCAAACCAGTCCTGTTTTGGGGGTTCTTGCCTGGCTTTGGGGGACGAGAGGGCAGTGCAACCCTGAGTATGAGAAAGCGTCACTGAGGGACAGAGCGGCGCCAAGGGGAGGCAGGGGTGAAGGCGCAGGGGGGCTGCGGGGCGGGCCGGCCACTGTCCCAGGCAAATGAGGCTTCTGTTTTTGCTGCCGGGAGCCCGATGCCTCCCAGGTCCCCTGCGTGCCACAGAGAGGGGCCGGAAATCCGTTTTCTACTCAGGCGGCTCGGGGATGCCGATGGCGGGTCATCCAGGCGGCTGAGAGCCAGTCTTACCAAATGAGGACAGCGCCGGCCAGCGCTCCGGGCGAGGCGACGAAGCGCGTGTGGTCCGGTCCGGTGTGACCGGAGGGCCCAGCACATCGGGGCGCTGGGCCCACACCGTGCCTCCCGCGACAGGCGCTGCTTTGCAGATGTGCCCCGTTCGACCCCCCAGCACCCCCGCGAGGCGGCGAGGTCATGTCCCCCCCGCTTTACAGATGCGGAATTGAGGCGCATAACGCTCATGCCCAGGGCCACGCAAGGGCTGGAGCCGGGACCTGATCCAGACGGGGTGGCCCGAGGACCCACGCTCAGCTCCGACAGGATGCCGGCAGGAAGAAGCGAGAAAAGGCGTTTATGATGCCAAGTGAAGGATCGGGCCGGCCCATGAGGAACTCGAAAACGGGACCGAAAAGCGTGAACCAGTCCCTTGAAGAATAACAAATACGTGAATAAATACACGAAAAGATGCTCAAGCTCGCCTGCAGGCCGGGAAACACGAACGAAGACCCCGTGTGCGCGCCAGCTCCGCCCGCAGGACCGACTGAAATTAAGAACATCGGACGATACCGGGTGTGTTGGGGGCGCGGGGGGCGGGGGGCCGCGCTGCAGGCGGGAACGCTCACTATCAACACCTGGAGAGCCACCTGGCCGCGTCTAGTCACTCTGAGGATGCGTGTGCTCCATCCCACAGTGACTCCGATCCTCGCTAGGTGCCCTCCACGAGCCTGGCCCAAGGTCACGGACACACACACGAGCACTCCGAACACCCCGTCTGTAGCCGCGAGGGAGTGGGACCCATCCATCCAGCCACCAATGAGAGCGGACAGACAGCAGCTGGTCCCCACCGCGAAACACCACGGGGTGAAGAGGTGCGGCCCACAGCCACGTCTCCCTGCGGATGGACCTCACCATCGGAACGCGAGGCCAAACGGCTTCAGGAAAAAATGCGATTTTACATCGCTGACATAGTGCTCAAAGACACCCCGAAATGACAGACGCAGGTGTGCGTGCAAACGTAAGTTACACACACCCCAAGCTCTAACGGCAGTGCCCTCCGGGGGGGGGCCTAGGCGATGCAGCCGGGAGGGGCTCCAGCCGTAAAACGTGTCCACAAATCCTGTGACGCGCTCTTGAGACCGGCCACTTGGGGACACCACGCTCGCTCCGGCCACTCGCTCGGGAAGCAGCACCACGGAGAGGTCCCCGCGGGACGCCCCTGAGGCCTCCTGCCGCCAGCCCCGCAAAGCCCACCTCCGAAGGGGATCCCCACCCCGGCCGGGCCTTCAGATGCCTGGCCGTGACCCACACCTCGACCCTGAGCCCGAGCCACCCCCGAGCTGCTCCCAGACGGGCTCCATGTTCACTGCTTTACGACACGAAGTTTCGGCACAGTTGGTCGCGTGGAAATAGAGGCCACCACCCGCTCGAAGCAGGCTGTGGGGACACGCTGTCCTCTTCGCCTTTCGTGGTGGCAAGTATTTTATAATAAAGTTTAATCCAAAAAACTGGAACGCAGTCCGTGCTCAGGTGAGCAGTCACGAATGGTGGACACTTACTTAAAGGAGGAGCGTGTCACCCTGTAGGCCATCGGGACACAAAGGACTCGGCAGGGTCCCAGCTCGGCGGGGAGCGGCTTGGCAGGTTGTGACTGGGCCGGGAGAAGGGGCGGGGGATTCGCTCTAGTCACGGAAAACAGACTTTTGGGGCTAAGAAGGTGGGTGCCCGGGACGCAGGCCTGCAGGGGCCCGGGGTGTTGGGCGGCACCCAGGGTGGCCCACCTCCTCGGCCGCTCTGCCGGCATGGAGGCCATCAGAGGGCGGTGAGCTCAAAGCCAGGTCCCCGTGTCCCTCTCTGTCTCCGTCTCTGTCCCTCCTTCAGGTTCCAGAAAAGGCAGACGTGGCGGAGCTGGTCTGAGTGAGCCGACCCAGCGAAGGCAGTGACAACCAGAGTGTGCGGGCCCGGTCGGCGTGAGCCCCGAACTACTAAGTCCCCTTGCTAAGACCCTCTTTAAGACCCTAAACCCGAACCCTCACGACGCGTGCCGTTTCCCCGAGCGTGCTCGTGCAGAGGAGGACTGTGTCCAAAACCCGTTTCAGCCGAGGCTGCCACCGTTCTCGCCGTGAAGCGACAGCTGAAGCTGCACGAACGCCTAAGGCATTCGGAGCCTGCGTCCCTCTTCCAGAAACACTCAGCTGACGTGGCGGACGGGTTCGGGCTGCCACTTCACTGTGCTCCTCCTGACCCTGACTTGGGGACAATGACCGCCGAGGGGCTGGATGCGTCTCTGCTCGCGTCATTCCCCACGGTCCACCAGCCCTGGCGGGCAGAGGAGGAAGACGTGGCGGGGAATGCCAATTTTAGACAGAAACCTATAGCATGTTGGTGGCCCTGTGACAGCACCATGCACGGTGTGCGTGAGGCAGAAGCCCCCACGCCCGGCAATGCGTGGCCGCCACCGTGCGGGGCGGGCAAAGGACTCGGCGGGGAGCGGCTTGGCAGGTTGTGACTGGGCCGGGAGAAGGGGCGGGGGATTCGCTCTAGTCACGGAAAACAGACTTTTGGGGCTAAGAAGGTGGGTGCCCGGGACGCAGGCCTGCAGGGGCCCGGGGTGTTGGGCGGCACCCAGGGTGGCCCACCTCCTCGGCCGCTCTGCCGGCATGGAGGCCATCAGAGGGCGGTGAGCTCAAAGCCAGGTCCCCGTGTCCCTCTCTGTCTCCGTCTCTGTCCCTCCTTCAGGTTCCAGAAAAGGCAGACGTGGCGGAGCTGGTCTGAGTGAGCCGACCCAGCGAAGGCAGTGACAACCAGAGTGTGCGGGCCCGGTCGGCGTGAGCCCCGAACTACTAAGTCCCCTTGCTAAGACCCTCTTTAAGACCCTAAACCTGAACCCTCACGACGCGTGCCGTTTCCCCGAGCGTGCTCATGCAGAGGAGGACTGTGTCCAAAAGCCGTTTCAGCCGAGGCTGCCACCGTTCTCGCCGTGAAGCGACAGCTGAAGCTGCACGAACGCCTAAGGCATTCGGAGCCTGCGTTCCTCTTCCAGAAACACCCAGCTGACGTGGCGGACGGGTTCGGGCTGCCACTTCACTGTGCTCCTCCTGACCCTGACTTGGGACAATGACTGCCGAGGGGCTGGATGCGTCTCTGCTCTCGTCATTCCCCACGGTCCACCAGCCCTGGCGGGCAGAGGAGGAAGACGTGGCGGGGAATGCCAATTTTAGACAGAAACCTATAGCATGTTGGTGGCCCTGTGACAGCACCATGCACGGTGTGCGTGAGGCAGAAGCCCCCACGCCCGGCAATGCGCGGCCGCCACCGTGCGGGGCGGGACGCAGACGGGACAGGCCGTGCGCAGCCGCTCAGGACCCATCACGTGAGGACCCCTCTGCCCCCTACGGGTTTCCAGGATGCAGAAGAGACTAGAAAATAACGTACAGGCCGAAAAGAAACGAAATTGCCGTGCGTGGCCCAAACCAAATATTCGAGCAGGACGCTAACAGTCTCATCCACGTCTACGCTGCTCACCACACGCGCTCAACGACACGCAGCCTCTTGTCTGGAAAATGCGGGCGAGGGGCCACTCTGCTCATCCCGCCACAGGGCTGAGTGGGACAGGGAGACGGTGGCCGCGCCGGACGTGTTTGTGGACACGTTTACACCTGCCGCAGCCCCGTGCTCTTGCAGATAATCCACGCCCACTGAGAGGGGGCCGCTTGTCACTCCGGGGTCTGCACGAGGGAACCCCACAGCCCGCCTGCAGCGTGGGGGGCAGCGTGCAGTGACTTCACGTCTCGCCAGCCCACCTCCCGCGCTGACACGCCCGTGAGCCTCACACGAGGATGGCTTTGGTTCCGACGACGCGTTCCACGAGTTCCGCTTTTACACAGAGGCGACCAGACCCTGGAGTCGTCACCGACGCTGG
>NW_011892420.1:10257-11445 GCF_000151845.1 Pteropus vampyrus
TGTCAGCTTTGCGGTTCCGTCCTGCCCGCACAGTCGCACAGCTCCCGAGCGTCAGAGCCGGAGCTTGCACCAGGGTCTGCCCGCGTCACAGCCCCTGCCTCTCGGCTGCGGATGGAGCCGGCAGGTCAGCGGCCCGAGCGGCCCAGCTTCGGACTGGGGCCTGGCTGCCAGTCGGGGGGCCCTTTCTGTCCACTGCTTGACGTTTCAGTGCCAGGCGGGAGGCATCTTCTAGAAGGGCAGAGCAGGGCAGGGGCTGAAACAGCCACACGCCTGACGGGTGCCTCACTTCCCCGAATTCCAGAAGGTTCCAGCAGGCTGGAGTGCTGGAGACAGGCCGCCCGGGAAGCAGTCCCGCCACTGCCGCCGAGTGTGCCCCGTGCTTTTCTCCTTGAGAAGCCGGCGCCTCCCCCTCTCCTTCAGGGGACAGCAGGGCCCTCGGCCCCAGCCCGCGGGATCAGGGAAGACCCAGTTTTTCACATCCGGGCGAGGAGCGAGGCCGCGGACCATGTAGAGGACTGTTTATTCGGTTGACAGAACGGGGCCTGGGGAGACCTCACACACGGTAGTCCCGAAGGATGCTGAGGGGAGGTCAGTTTCTGCATTAATAGACGAACTTCAAAGGTTGAGGAACAGAGCTGCCCACTAGGAACCAGCCAGGACTGGAAGGCGTTGCCTGCGAGCTTGAAGGAGCCCAGTGAGGAACAGACGACACGTCGCTGTCCAGAACAGGGTGGTGCTGAAGGCCGCGGGCCCACCACAGCCTCGGTACCCAAGCCAGAGGAAGGCGGGCCGAGAAAGGTAAATCACGAGTCAAGCTCCCCGATACACACGGATGCAGAAATCCGACACGAAACAGCCGAGGGAACCCGGCAATGTCTAAGCAAACGCATGACGATGAAGTGTGGGCTCATCCCGGGAACGTAAGCTGGTGCGAAATTAGAAACGCTATGAACGCGACCACGAGCAGATCATCTCGATCGACGCAGAAAAGCCGTTGTATAGAATCCGACACGCGTTCGCAACGAAAGAGGGGAAAAGACTCTTAGCGAATGAGGACCAGAGGGGACCTTCACCGCCCAGGGCGAACAGCCCACTGAATGGCGGGCCATGAGACGTGGCCCCGTGGGAAGGAGACACAGGACTCACAGCATGACAGCGTCTGCCTAAGCAACTGTCCCGTTGCTTATA
>NW_011892421.1:0-1694 GCF_000151845.1 Pteropus vampyrus
ACCCCAGATTACAACTCTCATAGTATGACCTAATGGCTTACTTCTAAATCGGTCTTCCTGCTATTTGATTCCTGTTAGTTAGATTCAACCCCCAGTTTGGTGACCTTGCAAAAATTTGACTTCTTTAAAATGACTTTTCCTCTTCTCTTTCTCCTTCATTCAAACTGGCCTTGTTTAGTCTAATAGCACCATGACTCGCTTGCTTCTTTTCTTTCTTTATCCCTCCACATTTGTACCTACTGCACAACCACTTTCTTAATCATTAAGCCCTTAGGACATCAGATTCTGGTCAGAACCAAACAGTCTTAGGAATGAAGCCTCAGGTCTGTTGATCAGAGAAACAGAGTTTCAGTCAATCTGAAGATAACATCTTGATCTCAGTTGTGTTTCAGCTCCAGATCCATGAAAGCCTAAAGACCCCAGGAGCATATCTCCTCAAAACCAATCAGAATAGCTTCACAACTGACATCAGAATCTGATGCAATGATCAACTGCTTCCTACCAATCTGTAGAGTCTAAGAGCCCAATACCTAAGGTACTATGACTGACGACCTATCTAGCCCTATAGAATCTGTCACTTACACATTATTGCTGGGCAGGCAAGTCTTTGCACGCTTGCTCACCTTGTCTCTGAGCTTGCTCACCTTGTCTCTGAGCATTTTTTTTTTTTAAGTAAAATTTTACTTTTTTAGCTGCAAACTCCTATTTTGTCTCGTTTAACTTTGATGAGCACTGTGGCAGGATTCTCAAATGGAGAGACTGGACACTGAAGCTCTAAGCAGGAAGCAGCATTTATTGATGCCAGCACTGCAGAGCGGATTCTTATCAAAGGCTGAATCTCGATTATAACATAACAGGCAGTTTTATTCTGACACAACTACAGAGATAAAGAACATTAATTGGTTGGCAAGCCATGAAAGAAAAGATGTGAGCTGGAGCGTACCTGAAGTGGGGTGGTAGCTATGAAAAAACATGTTAGCTGGAGAGTCCTTCAGATAGGGGACGGTCAGTCAGGAATGAACTCGTTCCAGCAGTAAATGGTCAGGCAGGGTTAGACTACCATATCCCCCGCTTTGATGCTCGGACCCAGGACCGGGTCAGAGAGTATCATCTCTTTCTTCAAACTTTTAGTTTAGAGGCTGGCACCTCCATAACATAAGGATTTTTGCTATAGTTTTATTGGCCTAATACCAGGAAGGATTCTTGGGCTACTAGTTTAGGTGTGTGTGATTTAAAAACGGCATTCTTTTACATGGGGTTTCTAACCTACTGAGTGTATCCTGACCTATCCTGTCAAGACATTTTTCCCCTACTACTTCTGAGGAGATGACTTAGTTCTGGGGCTGAACCTCTTTGCAGTAAGCCATCTTGTGGTTCCACTGGAGGAGGTAAAAGGCGTCTAGGCTAGTTCCCATCTAAGGCTATTGTTCACTCATGTGTACTCTGCTACAAACCCAGTATTTAGTGACACCAAGTTCATGGGCTATTCTCTCAGCTAGGTCAACAAAAGGTTTTTCCCTAGGTTTTGGCCCAAGGCGGCCTTTAGCTGATCATACATTTGTGGGCTTTGGGGCCTAGGAGACAGTGTAGGCTGGTTACTGAAGTGAAGCCGGTAGCAATTTTGGACCCTATCCTGTACCTTTGCATGCAATGGAAACAAGGGGAGAAAAAGTTGGGAGACAGGTGCCACACAC
>NW_011892421.1:1744-4207 GCF_000151845.1 Pteropus vampyrus
TGAAGTGAAGCCGGTAGCAATTTTGGACCCTATCCTGTACCTTTGCATGCAATGGAAACAAGGGGAGAAAAAGTTGGGAGACAGGTGCCACACACATGGCAGAGTAGGAGGAGAAGGCGCAGAGTCTTTAGGGGCGCCATCCTGACGAGACATCGTCCTCAGGCTTCTGTCATGCGTAGATTGGTCAGCTTCTGCTGTGACCAAAGCAGAGCCGACGTCTTACACTTGATCTGTCAGTGCAGTCAATGTTTTTCTCTGCAGTGTTGCCTTGAGGGGCTCTGAAGAGTCTGGAACACATTCCCACTCTGCAACTGCAGGTTTTGGCCTGCTATGATGTATCCAGGGCGTTATTTCAGCAACCTCAATTGCATTTGGGGTAGAGAAAAATGACAGTAAAGGGGCCTATCCACAGGGGTTTTAGGGGCTGAATGTTCTCTTTTACCCAGTGTCTCCTGGCTTAAAGGGATGAACTTCATTGGTTAAACTGAGGAGCATTTCCCTAACCGATTGGTTTACAGTCTGGAAGGTGGTCCCAGGGCCTGAGGCTGTTGTCTTAGAGTCAAATCACCTATTTCTTTGAGGTCTCCTCTAGTCTTTTGATGAGTAGTGGTGGCCACCTATACAAGATCTTGTAGGGGGAGAACCTAGTCTTGATTGGGGCCGACCTGATTTTTCATAGTGCTATGGAGAGGACTTGGTTCCAATGTAGATGTGTCTCCTGACATAGTTTTCCTGAGTCTTAAGGGTCTTGTTCATGCATTCTACCTGCCCTGAACTTTGTGGTTGATAGGCGGTATGCAATTTCTATTTAATATTTAAATTCTTGGCTAGTAGCTGCACTGTTTCTGCTATAAAGACTGGCCCATTATCTGAGCTAATGGTAATTGGTAGGCCATATCGTGGGACAATTTCTCAGAGGAGTAGTCTGGCTACTTCTTGGGCCTTTACCCAACCAGAATTGGTGAACACAAAGACTAAGAAATACTTAAGACCCCGTAATTGAGACATTTCAGTGAAGTCTTCTTCGAGATCCTTGAAGGGGTAACACTCTACAGATGGAGTGTGGTCTCCTTTCAGAGGCAGAGAGTGAGAGGGATGGTGTGAGAGACAGAGTAAAGGCACTGAGAAGGACCCTGAGTGTTCAAGGAATTCAGTTTATATGTCATTCTTTAGTTCTCATATCTTTTAATATGGACTTACACAGAGGAAGGGGAAGAGCATGCAGTGTGAAAAGGCGAGAATATGTAGAGTGAAAGTCCTACTGGCTTGAAGTCCCAGCCTTCAATCTATAGGTACCCCATGGTTTGAGCCATAGGAAATGACTCTTGGTTCCTGTTTTCCCTTCACAGGTGTGGGAATGGGTTGTTGGTAATCCAGCTGAAACCTTCTTTGTTCTGCAGATGTCCTCCTGGCCTGGCTGCAGGGTTGATCAGCATACTTCAGTCTGAAGTTAGCTTGATTACAATTTTTAATTCTCTTGCTTCCTCCTTACATTATCCACACCCTCCCCCGCCCCGCCTGCCCCAGAGATTTTATTCTCTTATTCTTAAGGGGATGTTGAGGGAGCTAGGTCTGTCTTCTGTAACTTCTTCAAAGCTGAGATAGGGCTGTAGTCCCTGCCTACTGGGAATAAAAATCTCTGGAAGCCTATTATAAGGGCCTTGGAGGCAGAGAAGGTGAGGTCATTCCAGCACATAGAAGTGGTAGGAAGCCTTGCAGCACAGAAGATATAAATTTAGCAAAAGTTTGAAATGACAAAAGTCAAAATTTATAGTAGAGGTAACTGATAATGAAGTTAATTTTTTCATGGCAGTTTGTTAATTTAAGGTAAAGATATTTAGTAAAAAGAAACTGAATTATTTTGAAAAGAGTAGTGGCATGGACTCTGGTCTAAAAGAATAATCATTCAAAAAAGTACCCGGGATGTGTGGACTTATCTAGTTTCCTGGAGCAGCAACTTAAGATCTTCCATGGGTTCACAGGAATAGGTCGCACTTCTGGGTTCATTTTCTAGAGGAACCTGTGTGTACTCATAAGAAACTGGTTTAATTTGAGATAAATGTACCCAGCAGTTGATTCCTTGTAATTTGATAGAAGTTGAGGAACTTAACGAAGTTTGGGGCAGCGGGGGTTGCGGGGGGCGGCATTCTGTTTGCCATGAGGGCTGACTTTCAACAGATTGCAGGGAGGTAGTTGCTCTGCTCCTAGGAAACCCTGACAGAGAGGCGGGTTATCTACGAATGGTTTAGCCTTAGGTTCCCCACAAACTTGTTTTGTTTGATGGTCAAGTGGTCTACCCCCTTTTTTGGCTGTGTCCCAGTTTTCCAGATAAGGCACTCTCTGCACTGGACCCTGGTCTTGATGTGTGCGGAGAACTTCATTGTTAGTCCAGGTCTAAGGATGGGAAGAGTAAATTACATTAGGCTGACTATTCCTGTCACTGTGTAGTTAGCATTAGAGAGC
>NW_011892422.1:0-1532 GCF_000151845.1 Pteropus vampyrus
GTCTAATTGGGCAGATAAGTTAATTATATAGATATATTTTTTCCAAAAATGGAAAATGGAAATGCGGGTTCATATAAGGTGCTTTGGGAGATGAGGGGAGGAAAAAAATTACAACTGACTAGGGTAATCAGCCAGAGATTTATGGGAGTGTATCACTTGAAAAAGCCTATAAAGGAGGCACAAGATTTGGCTAAACAGAGTTAAAGGAAAGGATATTCCAGGGAAAGAAACAGCATAAGCCAAGTCAAGGAGGTAAGATAACACAGAAATGTGTAGTTTAACCTGACTTATGGAAAAGGCACAAGAAAGCAAGTTAAAATTAGAAAGATGGATTTGTGGTGAATGAAGAAAGATCATATTATTCACAGACAGAGAGAGAGAGAGAGGGAGAGGGAGAGGAAGAGAGTGCGAGCAAGTGAGCACATGTGTGTGTGTGTGTGTGCACGCACACCAGACTTAGTGGTCTAGTCACTTAAACGACAAGATAGGACGGCCCTGTAGGTCAGAGACTGTGTGCGTTTTAATTTTGTTTTCCTCACAATGCTTAGCACAGTGCCTGACACAGAGGAGATGCTGTAAGTAATGTTTTTTAAATTATGTTTATTGCATTCTAAAAGCAATGGGCAATCATGGAAGATTTTTGGGGAGAGGAGGTTAACTATGAGGGCCTTTGCACTAAGATTCATTCATTCAGCTGCTGGGGTCTGAGAGACCTTTAAGGGACTGCTCAGTAGGCAATTGGAATGCCCCCCATCTCAACTCTCAGGGGAGGCAGGAACTGGAGTGGTAATCTATAGAAGAGAAAGAAGGTAGGGAGCTGTTCAGAGATATGAAAGAAAGAGGATTAGTGTGATAGGACTTGGAAATGGACTTGAGAGCAATGGGCGGGAAGGAGTTCAATGATTTCAAAGTTTTGAAATCACTGGGGACTGAGAGAAAAGAGGTGCCATTAGCAGAAAACAGTCAAGACGAGAAGCAAGTTTGGAGTTGAAAGTTCTGGAGAAGAGACAGTGCGTGTGACATTTGAGGCACATCAGGCCCAAGGCCCTTGTTGGGACATCAGGAAGATGGTGTCCAGCATGTAGTGGGGGAGGAGGGGAAGCTGAAATCCTCAGAGGAAGAGAGGACTAAAATAGAGGACAAGCAGGCCCAGTGCAGAACTTTGAAAAATACCCACATTTCGGAGGAGGGAGAGGAGCTAGAAAATGTATGATTAGAGAGGCAGGAGGAAAAGTTCAGAAAACATGAGCCAAGAGGAGCCGCAGGAGGAGAGAGGTAACAAAGCAAGTGCTGGTGAGCAGTGAGCAGTGTTCAGTGTGGAGAAACAACACCACAGGGACCTCTGCTGCTGCCACCATCTACCCATAGAACCAAAGAATTGCTGCCATTTCTTTGGAACCCGCTACATACATTCCTCACAGTAGCCCCATTTCCCGGTGAAGAAACTGAGGCTTGGAGAAGTTGAGTAACTCGTACGAGGACATAAGAATAGCAAGTGCTGGAGCTGGACCTGAACCTGTGGTACTTCAGCC
>NW_011892422.1:2400-3438 GCF_000151845.1 Pteropus vampyrus
TGGGTGTACCAGATGACATTTACATGCCACTCCACATTCATGTTGCTACTGATGTCCCATGTTCTCAGTCATTTGTTTTGCTTTCAACTCAACTGGATCCACCAAGGCTCTAGCCTCCCCACTGGATACTCAGAGAGTTTGGATACATACCAGGGAAGGATGGGGGAATTAACACCCCATGGAACTGACTTTGAGCGATAAAATATAGGAGACCAGAAAAAGCCAGCCAGTAAACTGCTTGCCTGCCCTACTTGCATATAGAGGTCACATATGGCCAGTCCTGTGTGATGGAGCAACCAGTTGTGTTTTCTTGTGATGTTGTGGCCGACTCAGGTGTGCACCACTTGAAACTGCCTCCCTTCCTACCTTACACTTCCCTTCTCTTTTACCCATGGTTCCCTGGGATTATGCTCCCCACGCAATAAAGGGGTAGCCGGTAAGCGTTGGCTCAGGGTGTTTTCTAGAGAACTAGACCCAGTCTCTGAGTTTTAGTTTTCTTATTTATAAAATTGAGCTAATGATATCTATCTCACAGGATTATTGGCAGGATTAAATGAGATGGTATATATTAAAAACCTCACCTAGAGTGGTACATTGTAGGTACTCAATAAATATGAAAAGCACCATTATCAAGTACTACAACACCATGAAGAGAGTTACCATTTTTTCGGTATCTAATCTATGCCGAACATTTAATCATTTATTTATATCATTGTTGGCAGCAAGAATACTTAAGGATGGAAAATATAACTAAGTGCACTTTTATGACAAATATGTTGAGGGATCTACATGCAGCTTATTTGGGAATCTTGCCTAATAATTAAGAAGAAAGGAGATGATGTTTCAGTTTCGTTACATAGATAGAATTTGGTAGATTGGACTGATGATAGTAGTGTCCTAGAATTTAGTTCATCATAAAAAAAAATTCAGGAAGATCAGCATAGATTAAAGGGGGTATCTTTGCCCCTTTTGATACCATAATAAACAGTCTAGCAGAAGGTAAGAATCAAGAAAAGTCCCTTGATTAAAAATTTAACT
>NW_011892423.1:0-2071 GCF_000151845.1 Pteropus vampyrus
TGCGAAGTATTGTTTGCTTTTGTATATGTTTGAAATAGTCCAAAATGAAAATTAAAAACTATAAGAACAAAAGAAAGAATTATGTATTTTTGAAATCATTAAAATCAAACTGGAAAAAAACTCCTTGTTGAGTACAGCCTAGATGACCATTTAAATGAATATAATCATAATTGCATATATTAGAAAATGAGAAAAACTGGAAACTCATGAGCTAAGTCTTCAACACAGTACAATTAAAAAAGCACAGATCATGCAAAAAAAAAAAAAGCAGAAGGAAGGAAATCATAAAGATAAGGATTGTAATTAATGAGCTAGAAAACAAAGTAATACAGAAAATCAACCGAACTAAAAGCTAGTTCCTTGAAAAGAGTGATAAAGCAGTCTCTGGTGAGAATGACCCAGGACAGGAAGAGAGAAAGCATGGGAGAAAAAAAGGACATAATTACAGATGGAGAGTTAAAAACCTATCAGAGAATACTGCAGATAAGTTCCTGACAATATGTTTGGAAACTTGGAGAATTTAGACAATTTCTTAAAAAAATATCAGTTACAAAAATTGGCGAAACAAAGACTGACTATACCTATAACCACAATAAAAGTGAATCCAGTTAATAATCTACAGCTTTCTATAGCTTTCCCGGGCCCACTCCCCTCTCCAGAAAACAAGCCAGACACGGCCAAGACGACAAAATCTTCAAAGAACAGATAAGCACTACTTTGTATAAACTTTTTAAAAAAATAGAAAAAAGACAACTCTCCAAATCTTTTTATATGTAAAACCTTTATATAAAACTGAACAAGTAAGGTAAAACAAAGCAAAATTATAAGCCATTGTCGATTATGAACATGAATCTAATGATCTGAAATAAAATATTAGCAAACGCAATCTATCAAAATATTTTAAAGTACATTTTTGCCAATTAATGTTTATCCCAATGTTGCAGGATGGCTTATATTAGCAAATTTTTTAATACAAATTTACCACATTTGTACATTTAAAGATGTACAAACATTATTACATATTGCTTGAAGTTTTATGTCTGCAAAATATGAAACAGTCAAATTATTATCTCTCTGGTGATGGAGGCTGAGGAATGAAATGGGATGCTTCGACTGTCACTAACATGTTTTAAAATATAACTGAAGCAAGGATTCAGTTAAGGCTAACATTTCTGAGGACCAATGAAACAGCCCATTGGTGATCGACATTCTTCTCTATTTTTTTCTGAATTATCGGGGTATTACATAACTAAAGATTTTTAATTTAAGACAAAAAGAAAACAGCAAAAATTGAAAACAAATTATAATCTGCACTGTCCTATTAATATTTTCTGTTTTTATTCACTTATGCACTAGAAGATGTTCAGCTTATAATTTATTTTGCTTGTAAAATGAGATATTGAGATAACTGAAAGGAATGTTTTCTTGGGTTTCGCTTCCCATAAAATGTTTAATGAATTTTTGACTGATATTTTAGAATTCTTCTTTTTTACCTATGAATAAAAAACAAAGTGATATAAATGTTTGAGATAGAAAAAAAATTAACCTCCTTATCAATAGCCACCATACCTATGTCATACACTAACCTTCTGTCCTCTCTGTGAATTTTCACTTCCTCCAAGCCCCCAGGGTCATCACAGTGCTTCTGAGGTTAAAGTTTGCTCTCTGCTTTCTGATCCCTCAGGTTTAGATTTGATCTGCTTTATTTCTTTTCTATTCTCAACATCCAGTTCCCTCCTTTTCTAATTTTCTCAACAGGAGGACCCAGTAGTCACATATATTAGAATATATAACCTAATTATTGAGGTGAGGCTTCAGGCAAGTACTTTTGCATATAGTAGTATTTGTATATATACATTTGTATATACAAATATTATGTAAAAAGAGAAATAAGCAGTTGGGGGAACATGGCAAGGGATAGGATGGTATAAAAATGATGAATGTATAGGATGCATAGAGTGGGGAGAATCCATCACTTTGTCTGGAGAAATGAAAGAAAATGTCATGATAAAAAAGACAATTGGGCTGAAGAATGAATAAAGTTGGGTAGGCAAAATGGCATTGGGGATAT
>NW_011892423.1:3351-4680 GCF_000151845.1 Pteropus vampyrus
GTATCCAGTGGATATCATTCATCTATGTGTCATTATATATCTATTATGTCTGTTTGTTTTGTTTTCCATTATGAAAGGCAGACTCTTGGCCATATCCCTTCAGTGCCTGGTACACTGTTGTATAAAGGAGTGTTCGATAAACATCAACAGCAGATGGGAATTACAAGCTATCCTTCATCATAGGTTCACGGTTTCTTTAAAAATTATCTCTAGAATTAGTTATATTCCGAATATAATATTCCATAGAAACTTTCAGTTCAAGTTAAGTGTTCTTTAGATATCTTATTCTGGTAATGACATGATTCCAAGTTGCCGTCATTTTATTCATTTGATATAATCTTGAAGAGTGCACCCATGAACTATTGAAATTCAAGTACTTGCCATAATTGAATTTCAAATCATATCTCTCTGCTATAATCTGATATGTATTCCTACTGTGCTTTGGCTCTGAATATAATAAAAATCACATTTCAGAAATCCAAATTTCACCTCAAGAAATATTTCTGCTCTTGTTAATGAACAGTTCATGTGCATTGAACTCTTCTGAAAAAGTTTAATCAAATTGTCCTCTTACTCTTTGCTATTATAGTACATACTAAATACAAAACAAACCTCGAATCCTTTGTTTTAGAAATTCTCCCTGAGACTGAACACGTTCTTGCTCAGAGAGCTTAATTCTATCAGTAAACACATATTCACTTATTGTTTTCCCAGAGAGCAAATATGACGAAGGTATTACAGCATTTCCTTGTTTGTACTCAAATAGTAAAGTACTACCTCTCTAAATGAGATCTTATCCCCTGTTAACAATTTAGTTAATAAGTAGTTAGTTTAAACCTCTTCTAGCACTTAACATTTGATTTAAGTAGGCCCTTGGCCCCTGGTAGTCTCGAGAATATATCCAGAGACTTAAAAAAAATCTGAAGTCTAGAAGCATCTGAGGAGAGTGCTGCCACGTGGGAGCTTTTTCTCTTTTCTTTTTAGAAGAATGATGAGAAGTTCGTTTGATAAATAATCAAACTGTGTATGACATCTCTAAACTGTCTTGAAATCACGTATCAAGGACAAATTCTGAATGTTGGGTTTCTAACGGCTATAACTGACAGCTTGAAAAGACGGTGTTCCTGTGTGTGTGTGTGTGTGTGTGTGTGTGTGTGTATGTGCATGTGTGTGCGGTATACCATATACTAAGATGAATGCTTTTGTTTCAGAATAGCTTCTGGACTAGTTTGAGATGTTAAGGATTAATTTATTCAGTCTAATTAAGCATGCTGAACTCCAGGTTCTTGAAAAAAGAAACGAGGCATATTTATAAGATGAAAAAAAAAA
>NW_011892423.1:6495-8014 GCF_000151845.1 Pteropus vampyrus
AAACACAGCTATGCCCGTTAGTTTATATATTGTCTGTGGCTGCTGTTACACTGCAGTATAGGACTGAGAAGTTGTAAGAGAGACCACAAGGCTCACAGTGCCCGAAATAGTTATTATCTAGCCTTTTACAGAAAAACTGCGCCGACCTTTGTCCAAAGTTGTGGCCTCTAATACAGTAGCCACTAGCCACACGTGGCTATTCAAATGTACATTTCTTAAATGAAATATAATTAAAAATCCAGTCCCTAATTTGCACCAGCCCCACTTCTAGGGCTTGTTAGTCACCTGTGCCTATCATCTTGGTTGGGGCAGATACAGAATATTTCCATCATGAGTGGGACATATTGGAAAGTAAGAGGTACTTATATATTAATTAGTAAATTATGTTACCATAATCCTTTATGTTAATCCACTCACACCCAAGCGTATCATGTTGTTTGATCTATATAACTTTTTTTAATCGAAGATAAAAATCATCTTAGGCCATGGTTACTGAACTCATTGCCTGTCTCTGGGCAGTATGACATGTTTTATTCTATAAATAATCATCCATATGGAATTCTCTTCAGGGTGTTCATGATCTAATTTGTAAAAGTGATTATTTTCTCGAGTCTAAATGCTAGAGGCATTCTAGCAGTTTCCACATATCTCATTTTACCACGGCATTCGCAGTTTCTTCCTGGCCTCTCGGTGGGAGATAGAAACACTCTGGACTGTGGACTGGATTTCCCTCACTTGGAAGGAAAGTCACTCCAGACCGCAGCCTGAGAACCCTTGGCTGCAGCTGTAAGATGAGGGCAGCAAACTCTTCCAAAAAAAGTGCTGGAGACATAATTGTTGCTACGAGTGAGCCACTTTCCTGAGGAAAGACTTTGGATGCTGGAGGAACCATTGCCCGCAGTCTTGGCAAAGGTTTGGCTTTCTTTGAGATAATATGTGATATATTAGAACTGGTAAAGAAGGGGGCGGGACGTGGGAAATCCCCTTCTGATCTGCTCTGCGAATCATTTCTGTATTAGTTAGGGCAAAAGGCTAAGTTGCCTTTCGAAGAGATCCAACAGTGCAGTGGTTTAAAAGACAAAGAAGTTTATTCATTTTATATGACAGTCCAAGGTGAATGTCCCAGATGCACTCTGCTCTGTTCCACAGCTATTTCAAGACATAGGTTCCTTCCAAGTCTTTGCTCTCTCCTCTCCCGCCCCCCTGTTCCCTGGAAAAATTGCCACGTGCACGGCTGAAGCTGGTCCACGTTTCAACTTGTGAGAAGGGGAGAAAAGTGTGGAGGAGAAATGCCCACTCCCCGAAGATCTGGGACCAGCAGCGTCACTCCGCACTCTGTTCGCAGTCCACTGGACTGGCAAAGTCATCTGACTTGAAGGGTGACGGGACCTGGAGTCCGCACTGGCGCTCAGGAGGAAGTGGAAGTAGATTTTGGTAGCCTGATGTCGCTCTCCACTGTCCTTTCCTTTTCTGTTTTTGATACTTTTTTCCTTTCAGACATCAAGACTCCACTCTGCCC
>NW_011892424.1:0-685 GCF_000151845.1 Pteropus vampyrus
TCTCCCCCTCCCTTTCCTCCGCTGGGGCCTGAGCTCCTCCCTGGCACCCACTTCACATTCACGTCCAAAGATGTGACTTCTCTCCATGTGACCTCCATGGACCCAGCCCAAACAGGCCCCGTGCCCACCGCTGCCTGGTCCTGCGGACCCCTCCCCGCCTCTCATGAGAAGGGGGGTGTGTAAGCATCTGGCGCTGCTGCCTGAGCAGTCCATCAGCCTTCACATCGCTGTCACCATGAGACGTGGTGGAACGAAAACAAAAGACGTGACAAATTTGTCCTTTTCTCTTTCATAATTAACCAAAATATCTCAGCATGTAGCAAAGCTCGGCTCCTAATTAACAGACAGGCGAGAGGCGATTAAGAAAAAAAGCCGCAGCCCCCTCTCCACACCCCTCCCACACATGCGCCCTGTCCTACCTGGCAGCCCCCCTCCCTCCCTCCCCCTACCCTGGTAATTATATTTGCAGGAGAGAATGATATTCTGGTCAGACACGACAGACAGAAAGAGCCCAGTCCCCAGTGAGGCAATTAATATTTCACACCTGCCAAGGCAAAGTGGCCAGGGAAGGGGGAGGTGCCAGGAAGGCGACTGCATTGTCACAAGGCCAGAGTGTGAAAAAGCCAAGTGGGGACAGTCCTTCTGTTGGGCTGCAGGGATGTGAGGCCAGGCTGGCACAGAAAAC
>NW_011892424.1:735-1251 GCF_000151845.1 Pteropus vampyrus
ACTGCATTGTCACAAGGCCAGAGTGTGAAAAAGCCAAGTGGGGACAGTCCTTCTGTTGGGCTGCAGGGATGTGAGGCCAGGCTGGCACAGAAAACAACCTTTAAGGGTGTATAGGGAGTGGGAGTAGGGAGCCGTTCCACAGAACAAAGACTCTGCATATGCTCCTTCGGGACCCTGCTACCCTGCTGCCTAAGTACTCAACACACAATCCCACCCCACTAAGAAAGAAACACGCAGATCCACAAAACTTTCACCCAAGTCACCCCCAGGTCCCACAGACTTATATGCTGTCAGCAGGGGTAAGATTTATACGCCAAACCCGCTTACCACAAAAACACCCTCACACCCTCTCTGGTGCTCCCCAGTGAGCCCAGCGTGCACACATACACACACGTGCACACACACACACACACACACATTCACACACACAGTCATCTCCAACTCCAACAATCAGCAAATAGTTAGTGACTATTTATTATGTTCAAGTTCCAAGTTCCTGCCCCCTGATAGTACAGC
>NW_011892424.1:3301-3763 GCF_000151845.1 Pteropus vampyrus
AGCACCTTGAAACAGAGGTGACAGCCGTGTGGGAAGGTAAGCAAATGGTAGAAGGCGTGTTTCATCCTGGCCTGCAGTGAAGAGAGAATAACCATGCCGTATGTTGGTGAGCCTTGCTGATTCTGCCCCCGGTACCTAGCTGGGTGCCACTCACTTCTCTCCAACTCCCTTGCTGCCACCTCGGCCAAGACATTGCCCTTTGCTTTCCTGTGGCTTCACTGAGTGATAGGTAAGTACATTATCATCCCCAATATACCGATTAGGAAACTAGGGTCCATGAGGTGGAATCACTTGTGTAAAGCATAACTAATACTGATGGAGCTAATTCAGGAACCTGAGTTTTTTAACTAAACTCAGGGCAATTCTTGGGTGCAGGGAACATTTGCCATCATTCTCTTCCCCAAGGAGTTTACAATTAATTTAGGCCAATTAAAAATGCACGTAGGTAAAACAGATAATGTA
>NW_011892425.1:0-1710 GCF_000151845.1 Pteropus vampyrus
TACAACGAAGCAGCTGTCTACCATTTTTCTTCCTTCTGGCCTCTCAAGGAAAGCCTGCTCGCTCAGAGCCCACGAGATAAAGGCATCAATCAAGTCAGGAGGCAAGGAATTCTGGAGGATTCCGGGAGTGCTTCTCATTTCCTGACGAGGCCCGAGGAGCAGCCCGAGGAGCAGCCCAAGTCGCCAGGTCAAAGCGGCCAGGGGCTGAAGACCCACAGACCAGGGTCACAATGGCTAGTTAAACAACCCACAATCTGTTTAGACACAGTGAAGATTGCCCCAAGAATAACATTTACATAAGAAATAGCAGTGACATGGCAAGTTAAACGTGTTTATCTAAAAAATAAGAATAAAAATAAATAATAAGAGAGGCACGATCTTGTTTGTGATGAGGAGGAAGAGTCTGTTCTTCACAACTGCCTTTTCTTTTCACCCCCCCAAAAAATCTAAACTGCTCACCTCTCCACGGGGTCCCTGAGCATGACGATCAGTTTTGCGTCTGGCTGAAAGGCGTGGATGAAGTCCTGGGTCAGAAATGGCGGCTCGCCATCCGTGCTGTTGTCGTAGAAGAAGGTCCAGGCGTTGTTGTCCCACATGGTGGAGGCGCTGGCCTCCCCTGGAAACAGAAGACACTGCGCATGAGCAGGGCGGTGATGGGCCTCCGCAGAGCAGCCTGCGCTGGGGCCAAACCTGGCTCCGATGCCTCTCTCGTAAACAGCCGTGAGCGTGCGAGCTGGTTCACCACACGGGCAGACAGGCCTCCGGGAAGGGGAAGCTGAGGTCCACCCTCTGCCTCATGACACCCTCCCCCCGCACCACACACACACACGCACAAAGACCTCGATCATCTGGAAATCAAGGTGATCTATGCAACACCGAGCCTCCCTCTTCCTCCCAGCTCCTCTCCCCAGGATGCACGAAAACACCTCCACTAGCATCGGGCCTCCCCGTTTCACGATATCTAACTCGGCTCACAGCGCCCAGTTCTGTGGCATTTTAAAGGCTCACTGAGGGTGCATGAGATGACTCCCTTCTGAAAGCATCAGGGATGAAGCAGGGGCTTGGGGAAGCTGATCCTCATGAGGAAACGGGATGCATTCGGCATCAGTCTTTCTCTGAAATCACACACTGGTGAGTCCCAGGGCATAAATGAGAGGAAGGCTTTGCGGGAGAGCTCCCAGGACCTCAGTCTCAAGCTCTGTGTCCTCCAGGCCTGCCTGCCGCACTGCCCTGCACACAGCTGCATTCACTCAGTCCTGCCTGAGAAAACAGGAAGTTGGTGCTAGCCCCCGTTTCATCGTGGTCTGCACAAATGCAGGACAAACTATTAAAACATACATTCTAGGACAGAGGTGAGGCCAAGACACAGATATTTCCACATTTCTCAGAAAACTGAATCGATTCTCTAACTTTTTTTTTTTTAGGACAGTCTTCAGAGTTTTGAAAGAAAGGCAAATCAATCAATTACATACTCAATTTCCTGATATTTTGCAGGAGACTCTGTGATATATCTCAAAGTCACTTACTCAGGGAATGTCTGAGCCAAAAACTAAGTCTCTTCGATCAGTGATAAGAGTGTCACCACAGTGCAGGGGGTGGGTGGGACCCCATTTGTTCTGTGAACACGCAATCACGTCCAGGTGAGCATCTCTGTTCTGGTCTTTCTTTTTTATTTAAGAGAATACCATAGAATACAAAAAAAGACGAATC
>NW_011892425.1:1760-2751 GCF_000151845.1 Pteropus vampyrus
CACCACACACGCCCGCAGAGACCGAGCACGTGACACGCGCTCGCCGCACACGCCCGCAGAGACCGTGCACGTGACACGCGCTCCACCGCACACGGGAGGCCCTGCCATGACGCACGACGCCACGGTGGCCATTAGTCCTCTCCTGGCTGCCGGGCCCCAGTGCCTGGGGGGCCAGAAAGTGGAACGGAGAACAGGTTTGGTGGGTGACATCTACGGTGGTCCCGGGACCCCCGCTTCTTGGTAGCCACACCCAGTAATGTCCTCCTCTTAAGTGTGGCCTGGACCCCTGACTTGCTGCTCACCCACAGGGCATGGCAAAGGCGAGACCTGTCACTCTTGCGATCAGATTTCAAAAGACAGAGACTTCCACCTTGGCAGCAGACTCCTTCCTTTGCTGGCAAGTGGCAAGCCAGTGGCAAGGCATGGCGGCGGCCTTCAGCCAGCGCCGACTGAGGACGAAGGCCCTGCTTCCAACAGCCCCTGAGGAACTGAACAACCACATGGAGCGGACCCTTCCCCGGAGGACCCTTCTCATCTGAAGGCTTGACCGGGGAAGGGTCCGGTGATGGGTCCCGTGACGGCGCGACAGCAGGCAGGGAGACACGCTGCAGTGCAGTGAAGCTGGGCCGGGTTCTGCCGCTCGGAAAGCATCCGGCAGTGAGTGTGCTGTCTGAAGCTGCTGCGCTTCGGGGGACTTGTCCCACGGCTGCAGAAGGTGGACCCAACAGGCGCACCCACGCTGGGCTGGCTCCCGGAGGCAGGCCACCACCGTGCAGCCCGCCCTTGCCCTCCATCGCGAGAGGGTCAACGCCCAGCTTCTGTGAACACGCGCCGGCTCCTGGACGGCGGGCACGTGACGCCTCCATCGTTCACAGGTGTGCGTGCGCTCAGCAGCAAGCACAAGGCCGGCACGTGGCCAGGGGCAGTAAACACTTCAACGGACGAACGATTTCTGTCGAGTCAAGGGCCAGGAAGGCAAAAAGCCTGCGCT
>NW_011892425.1:12321-14523 GCF_000151845.1 Pteropus vampyrus
TCTTCGTGGGGTTCCAGCAGCCAGGGATTGCCAGAGCCACACTACCAGGTTAATGCATGTATGATCTCCCATCCGCACTTAGATCGGTTTATCATGTAAAGAAGCCAAGTGTGTGAGCTTAATTAAAATAAAGACAAAGAAATGGCAACCATTTAAAAAAAGCCACTTCAGATGCCCTTGAGTCTTCTTGAACTAGAAAGTCTACATTTCTGCTTTACAGAAACTGTGCAAGTGACGTGAACATTTCACATAGGGGTAAGAGTGACAGACAGGTGGGGAATGCATGCTCGACAGATGTGGGCAGGTGTCATGGAAACGTTCCGCAAAGCTGGGCCAGGCCCAGGGCAGGAGCGGGGCCCACAGGAGCTCCACGAAGCCATACCGATAATGATTCTATTCATCTTGCTGTGCTCCTTCGCAGAGTTGGCCTGCAGTCCTTGATGGATCTGGTGTGCGGCCAGGTCAAAGAGGTCCAGGTAATCTTCCACGGGGTAGCGATCTCGCAGCCCATCTCTCAGGCGGACAATTCCTACACAAGAAGCAGGAGTTACTGAGGACAAAGCTGCCACTGCCAGGCTGATGGCCTCGCGGGGAGTGACAGAGAAGGATGGGAAGGCCCAAGGCCAGCTGCAGCAGCCAAGGCTCAGCCTGGTAAGCTGCAGGAGCGGGCAGCAGGTAGGCAGGCATCTGCGAACTGGCCGCCTTAGTTTAATCCACGCACACTTCAAGGAGTAGGACACACCACCATCAAGGCACAAAGTGGCAGCCTAAAGGATGGCACAGCTGTTTGAGAACTATAAATGTATCTATTTGGAGAGCCAGAGAGCTCCAAGCTGGTTGACTCGAGCACCAAGTGAGACCCTAAAGTGGCCACGTGGCAGCTGCATCCAGGACACATACACTGCATCAAAAAGGGAAGGGAGGTTTTTTATCTGAGACTCTGTCTCGTGCCTACCCGGTCGAGCAGCCGTCTTCCCCGCCAGGGTGGGGGTGGGGGGGACCTGGTTTTCATTAATGGAATGGCAATGTGTAGGGAGAGTGCCCCGCGCACAAGTACAAACATGAAACCTGGTCCCCACGGCTGCCACTGCCAAACCCCAGGAGACATACTCTTGTCCACTCCTGGAGGACAGCAAAAGGATTACGTCAAACGTTTGTCATGAAACACATTAAGCGTTGGTGTAAACTTGGGTTCCACTAAGAAAAACTTAAGAGTCCCTTCTAAGCAACCTGGGTCCTTTACATGGAAAACGCCCTCTGGCCCACCCAGACTTTGGCATTTGTCATCCCTTAGCTCCAGTGACCAAACGTCTCCTGGCAGAGGAAAAAGGTTAAGGAGCGGAAACAGTGAGTGACCTGAGGGCCGTGGCTCAGCTGGGCGGAGCAGAAACCATCCTGCAGAAGGGCCGGGCCATGTCCACGGCCAACCCCATGGGAAGGGGGTGCTGTGAGCAAGGTCACCAGGAATTATCCCCGTGTGGCAGACGGGGCAAGTGGGAGAAAACAAGGCACAAACACCTCAATAACACGCTCACAGCCCATCGGCTGAGCCAGCAGGAAGCTGAAACCGCGGTCCATGCGGCAGCCTCTCTTTCTACCGACCCCTCCCAGGGAGGGGGTTCTGGCAGGACAGGCGCAGAGCTGGGTGTGGACAGGCCCAGGCAAATGTCCACCTTGCACCTGGCACTGACCACTGGCACAGGCGCCAAGGCTCTTCCGGACGAGATGAGCTGCGGATTCTGCACCCTTCCCCGTGGCCTGCACACAGCTCGCACTCAATGCGCCCTGGGCGGCCGGGAGCTGGGTTCCGGCCCTTTGGGTTACTCGCCGGGACCTTGGACATGTGAGTGATCTGATCCCTGCGTCTCAGCGGGTTTTCTCATCTCCCCCGCCCGTGCCACACGGAGCCCAGCACGGGGACAGGCTCACAGTTAGGCTCTCTCGGCTCCCACCGACCCTGATGACCCCGACGTGCGCAACAGGTGGAGACTGGGACACGCCGGGTCCCCTCCCCGGGCGGCCGCGGCGCGCGCGCGCGCTCTCACCAAAGCGCTTCCGCGTCCACCAGTGCGGCTCCTTGATGGCGGAGAACTTGACCTCGGGGTGCAGCCGCAGGCGGTCGTACAGGTCGGTGGTGCCGCACTTGGGCTGCCCGATGATGTAGAAGTGCGGCAGGCAGCGCAGGCGGAAGTGCCTGCCGGC
>NW_011892426.1:0-1411 GCF_000151845.1 Pteropus vampyrus
GCACTCACACAAGCACACATACACATACACACAAGAATGTGTGCCACGTTTGCCTCCTGCTCAGTGCGGTGGTAGTGGTGGGGGTGTCATGAAAGACCCTGTATTAGACCATGTCGTAAATTCTACAACCCTTCTATGCATACACGAAGCTTCTACTCCCTGCTTACAGTGTGCTGACCGATAGTATAAGCTCAGACCAAATGGAATCGCTACTCTTCCAAGATTTAAAAGTCTGGTGGCTGTAAAACCACCTACCCCTTTTGCGTATCTCGTAGCTCAGTAGCAGAATTCATTTCTTCTTTTATGCAATGATGACTAAATGAGCGCCGACTTTGCATCAGGCTCTGTGTTGGGCATGGGTGGAGGTGGGGATTTGAAAATAAAAGAAAGCGTCTCTGTCCTCAAGGAGTACATAGTCTAAATGCGGGAAACACACAATTATATCAGCAGCCACAGTCCAGCCATAGTCGTCAGTCAACCTCATTGTGCTTCGTTATCACAGAGGACAGAGCCCCCACGACCATGGGATTTCCAGCAGAAGGGACTGAGCAGAACTTTGAAGCCGGAATTGCTCTTAAGTCAATGAGGACAAACAGAGCAAGAACAGTTCAGAGAGAGAAACAAGCATCTCGAAGCAGGAGCCAGACAGACAGGGGAACACTTGATGTGTGTGGAAGCCTTTGAGGTTGGCCAAGAGACTGTGGCCAGAAGTCTGAGTGGAGGGCCAGGTGGGCCTGCAGGGCCTGGGTCACAGACGTCTCTGCACACCAAGCCATGGAGGGCAAACTCTCTCCCGAAAGCGAGAGGGAGGCATCAAGGATTATTGTACAGGGAAGTGACGATATGAGATTTGTGTTTTGGACACATCTTCCTCTTATTTTCCTTTTTCAGCTCCCTATGCTTTTGAGAGCAAAGCGAGCGCTCACACACCTACCTAGCATGCTCCAGACAAACCTCCTCTGGGTTAAAGCCTATTCGGTGGGAATAATTTTTGAGCCCGAAAGAACAACCTTGTAGGAAACGTAGAAAGTTACAGAAGCACGACATTTGTGCGTTAGAAATTGTCAAGGCTTAGAAGGAAAGGAAGGAAGAAGCAAAAGAAAGAATAGAGAGCGAGAATAAAAGGGAGAGAGGGAGGCAGGAGAGAGAAAAAGGAGGGAGGGAAGAGGCAGGTTTACGATCCGAATAGATACAAATCTCGACTCTGCCTCTGGCCAGCTTCATAAACCTGGGTCTGTCGCCGAACTCCTCTGAGTCTTGGGTTCCTTATTTAGACAAAGAGAAAATCCTAACAATTTCTAATAGGGTTGACATGGACCAGATATGGGTCCACTTGTGGCAGAGGTGGCTAACTGCTCACCAAGGCCCATGCTCTCCCTTGCACAAGGTGGGGTACCACTGGCCACATTCA
>NW_011892426.1:2161-4269 GCF_000151845.1 Pteropus vampyrus
TTAGAAATTGTCAAGGCTTAGAAGGAAAGGAAGGAAGAAGCAAAAGAAAGAATAGAGAGCGAGAATAAAAGGGAGAGAGGGAGGCAGGAGAGAGAAAAAGGAGGGAGGGAAGAGGCAGGTTTACGATCCGAATAGATACAAATCTCGACTCTGCCTCTGGCCAGCTTCATAAACCTGGGTCTGTCGCTGAACTCCTCTGAGTCTTGGGTTCCTTATTTAGACAAAGAGAAAATCCTAACAATTTCTAATAGGGTTGACATGGACCAGATATGGGTCCACTTGTGGCAGAGGTGGCTAACTGCTCACCAAGGCCCATGCTCTCCCTTGCACAAGGTGGGGTACCACTGGCCACATTCACGAGGCCTCTCTTCCGGCCAGGGGTGACCACATGACTAACTGTCACCAAAGGGATGTGAATGGAAGTATGATATGTCACGTCTGGGCCAAGGCTTTTAATCATTGAATTGGCCTGTTCTGTTCCCTCCTTCCCCTTCTGTTGGTGGGGAGAAGATGACATTGAGGCCGTAGGAGAGAATGGAACCACGGGACAAAAAGAGCCTGAGTCCTTGAATCAAACCCCTTGTCAGAGTGAGAAATCATGTGATAAGTCACTGAAATTGCAGGTTCGTTTGTTACAGCAGCTAACACTATCCTAATTAATCTAGTATGCTAATATCTGGCATATATTGCAAATAAGATGTGTTTAATAAGCACCATATGAAGGGAAAATACAGTACACTGCTTTTGCTATTTTCTTTTCAAGGAAAAGAAACAGTACAATTTTGAGATGATTGTTTTCCACCAGTGTCTTTGGAAGAAACTTTTAATCAAGCAGCCCCCTAACAAGATTATCTCTTTGGAGGAAAACAAAGCCAAAATCGGGGTTTCTTTCTTCCCCTTCTCCCTTAAAAGTATCCTGCCAAGTTCTAACTGCCATTATTTAGCAAGTTCTTCAATTTAAAAAGTTACCATCTACTCACCATCTTGGCGAAGCTGTCAGTTGCTGAGAAATGGAACTCCGCCAACTGATTAGTTTTGATGGACTGCGGTGTGGAAATCCAGTCTCTGTCACTAAAGTGCCTGTTCATCCAATTAACCAAATTACTACGGGGAACTCTAGCCAAGTGCAACAGTTAGTGGACGGCTGCTCGGCCGCTCGGGAGGTCAGGGATGGGGGAGGAGGGCATTTCATCAAATGCCGGCTCCTCCCTCCCTGTCCTAGCGCCAAAAAAAGCGTGCTAAGCAGGGAGGACAGAAGAACAGCACCCACCCCACTCCTTTCCTGCCTGGAATGAAAACTTAGATGTGGCTCTTTTTAAAGGATGTCTCAGTGTTGTTGTTATTGTTGTTGTTGTTATTATCAGCAGCATCGTTATTTTATTTTATTTTTTTAGCCATTTAATACCCACTTCTGAGATGACGACACTGTGCTTGGAGCGGAGATTATTTCCGGAACTTGCATGCTGGCAGGGAGAGTCAAACGGTCAACAGCGAAATTTTCAACCTCGACGCTATTGGCGTGTGGGACCAGATCATTCTTTGTGGTGGGGCCATCCTGGGCATTGCAGGATGTTGAGCAGCATCCCCAGACTTGACCCACTAGATGCCATAGTACCCCTGAGTTGTGACAACTGAAAAATGTCTCAAGATATTACCCATTGTCCCCTGGGGGCAAACTCACTCCCTTGGTCCCCATCCCCCATTGAGAACCACTGCACGACAGGGAAATAAATAAATGCCTACTAGTTGTGATACAGCCTGGGAAGGATAGAAATAGCACAGTAAGGTAGAGGCAAATGGGTGATTAGGGAAGCCTCTCTGGGACTCAGGATGAGGAGGAATCGGTTACATGAAGAGCTGGAGAAGACACCATCAGGCAGAGGGAACAAAAAGACAAAGGCCTGCAGCATGCAGGAGGGAAGCAAATACGAGGAGGTGGCACATACAGGGTCCCGGTCAACTCTCTCTGACTGGGAAGCCCGTGCCCGCCACCAGCCTGCCGCACGTCCTCTCCATTCTGAATTTGCTCTACGAATACCCCTGGCCATGAAAGGGGGACCTCCTTGCTCTTGGGGTGTCTCTGGGGTTGATGGTCAAGTGTATTTTTC
>NW_011892426.1:6104-8091 GCF_000151845.1 Pteropus vampyrus
TTTTTTTTTTTTTCTTAATAGTATAGCAGAGTGACATATATGACAACCTCAGGGTGTGGTTCTCACAGTTAAAAACAAAACCGTACTTCCTTGGTGAAATCAATCTGATGTTCGTTTGCATTTATATGTCCCCTGAAAACGCTGAAATGTTCGTATTTGCTCGCGAAACCTTGGCCCAGCGTCACTTGGTCTCCACAGAGACCAAGTACATTCAGCAGAAGCACTGTGCCTAGAGCCTGGAAGATGTTTCTAGGGCTGATCTTTGGACTCTCCCAACACTCCCATAGAAGGAAACTGGGGTTTGCAGAACACCTCCTAAGCTCTCTGCCGCTTTAGAAGTGATGAAACACGCATTTACACCTCTCAGCATTTCAGGAGGTAGAAATCTTTATACCTATTTTGCAGGTGAGAAAACCGAGGCCCCAGTGAGCTAATGTAACTCACCCAGGGTAGCTGAGGGAGACTAGACCCAGGCTGCTGATTTTCTTTAGAGCTGTGCTTACCTAGTATCCTTTTGATATTACTCTCCTGGGGTTCTGATTAAAATATAAATCATTGTCCAGACTGAGATGATTACGAGCATAAAAAGGGTACTATTAATAATTATGCTTGACATACATTATACACCAGGACCGTTCCAGACAACTCAGGACATGTGGTTACTGGAGTTAAAGAAATAAGTTCTCATCCCCCACTCTAGAACCATCGAATCAAATCTCGAGAGGAGTGACTTGGCCCCTGTACAGTAGGCAACCCAGATGACTCTCATGGTTACAAAGTAGACCCCGAATCATGGTTGCCTGCTCCAGAAATATCTAGGGAGCTTATTAAAATACTGATCTGGGGAACCCACCACCCCTGTGTGTTCACATTTAGTGTGTCTGGTCTGGGGCTGAGGATTTGCATTTTTAACAGGGATTTCAAACGTTCTTGCTACGTTTAGGAATCGTTATCTAGAACCGGGGGACTGAATTTGAAAGGCAGGCTTTCATTTTGTCACATCTGGTAAGATAGAAAGCTTTCCATCTTAAGTCAATTCATTATATTGTAACCAGAAACTAAAATAAGCAATATGATTGTATACCAACTATACTTAAATACATTTTAAAAAATTGTTTAAAATGTAAGATTTATTTAAAATTTATTTAACATTCTCTTGTGAAGAATGTAATTAAGAAGGAATATTCTCCACCACCCCAGGCTGTTGTTGTGTGACCTTGGAGTAAGTTACTTTATTTCTCTGTGCCCCAATTTACTCCTCTCTACAAAAGGAATATTAATAGGAATATCCTTCTTTAATTGTTCAACATTTAAATTAATAAGAATCATGCTAAGCACGTAGAAAGAGTTCACTAAATTTAACGACCACTCTGATTTGTCCCTGTATTTGATTTCTTCCAAACTGTTTTGTGACATTTATAGTCTTTTTGTTTCTCATGACACTTTATATTACTTTATCTGACATAATATAACATGTTTCCCAACTCTTAACCACTCTCTTACTACCTGACATCTGGTCACCCATTGTCTCGGATCAAAACCAATTATGTGTAACTCTTCTTTCTTTCTGATTTTGTCCTAAATTTCACAGGGATATATTGCTAAAATAATGATGTGCTGGAAAATAGTAAGAATTGATATTCTGAAAACAAAAAAAGACATCATTAAAAATAGTTCTTTGGCATGCTTTATAATGGCTGTATGGTATTTCATTATATACCATATGCATATACAATACTTTCGTTAACCAGTTGCATAATGTTGGATATTTAGGTTGTCTCAGTGTTTAGATACTATAATTATTTGTTTATTTGTTTGTTTTTGTGTTTTGATTAGCAATGATAATTTCTTCTAAATAAAACCAAAAGAATAATTTTGAACATGGTAAATTTAATTCTGTTAGCAATGGAGTCTGAAACATAAATAAGTGTCTTATCCTTCATGAAGCTGTGACTCAGGACCCACTATTTATAAGCCTATTTCCCAC
>NW_011892427.1:0-3103 GCF_000151845.1 Pteropus vampyrus
GCCCTGAGGTCAGAAAAGCAGAGCCAGGGCAGGGTGTGGGGGACAAGGTAAAATTCTCAGGACGGGGGAAGGTTCGAGGCAGTGTGCCAGTTTCCACGCCATGGTGCGAAAGCCTAGGAAGCGTGTGGCCAAGAGGCAAGAGCAGTGTGAACAGGAGCCGAGGGAAGAGAGACCCAGGGCCAGCTAAGGGCAGAGACAGCCTAGGTCCAGGTGGAAGACGGGGACCAGCCTTGTGGGGCCGGGGAATAAGCCAAGGGCAGCGCTCGCTGGCCTGGGCTTCGAAGGCCTCAGGCTGTCTCCCGGGTGCCCCTTCAGCCAGTTCCATGTTGGCAGCACTAGTCCGCTGAGGAGGGGACCTTTTTGGTAACACAAGTAATAAGAGCCACCTCCCATCGGCTCACGAAGCGCGGGAAGGCCAGACTGACTAGGGAGCAGAATCCCAGGCAAGACAGACCCTGTGCCCGACTCCACCGCTTGGTACTTGTGTGACTTTGGGATGTCACGCCACCTCACCACTGCACTGACGGGCATGAGGAGAGAACGCCGCGGCCCGGTATCCACAGCTTTCTGCCTGGGCCTCTGCATCCAGCCCTTTGGCCAGCACTGGGAGGGGCAGCTGCTCTCACCTGTTGTCCAGGTGACCGCGGTGCATCTGGGAGTTTATAAAATAGCCCCAGAGGTAGTGAGATTCATCAGGAGGTCTGCGACGTGCAGCGCGGTGTCGAGGGTGGAGGGACAGCTGTCGCCCCGGAGACAGCGCTCAGTAAGGGGCCCGTGACCCTCCGCGTGGCCGCGCACAGCAAGTCGGTGCTGCCTGAGTTGCGTCTGAGTTTTGCATTTTCGAGGCGACAGTGACTCATTTTATAACCTGTATCTACGGAGCCAATTTACCAAATTAATTATTCTTGTAATATGTATTTAAAACTTATGAGCTGTTGTCACGGACCATTTCCCCTTGTTCTTTCGTTCCGTCTTTCGAGGCTCGAGATGAGACTGATTTCAAATCTCTCTTTCCACCTCGCGGCCCTTTTAAAATTTCGAAGTGAACTCTCCATCCTGACTTCGATGAGATTCAGATCCGCATCTGTCTCTTCCCGGCGCTAATGGTTTTAAGTCATAGCAGGAAGTATTTGGGAATCAATTAAGGGGACTAATACTTTGCTGGAAGAAAAAATAAACGCGTGCTGAGATGGGGCGACTTAATTCACCACGCATCACAAAATTTCCTAAATTCCTTTCAAGTCACCTCGGCCCTTCTCTTAGCCGTGACGGGGACACGTTGCGTTTGATTTAAAAAATTCTAATCTATCACTGTCACCTTTCCTGCTGCAATTTAAGGCTTCGGTGGTTCGTGGTAGATAACAGTCGTTACACTTCCTGCAGGCGAAGAAGGCGGTGACGCTTTGCTATATTAACTATGACAAAACAGACAAAAAGGAAAGCAGGTCTCGTAGACGGGAGAAGGCCGTGTGGGGCCCAGGTGCCATCTGTCGCCTCCTCCAGAGCCCAGCTTTGGTCCTTTGGTTCTGCTCATCCTTTCTGACTGTCCCAGAACCAGGCCCGAGGGTGATGGAGAGATGGCCCACACAGCAGCCTCACCCCCCAGGGGGCGGGGGATAGCCAGAAGAAACTAATAAGGGAGGGGCTAGTGGCAGAACTACCTGTGATGGGTACATCCTGCCCAGGAGAGGTTAATACTGACCTCTTGGGGTATCGGGAGGATTAAATAAGAAATACGTAGAAACATACTGACAGGACGAGAGGGCGACGCGGAGCAGACCCCAGCCTCGCAGCCCTGGTGTAACAGCCGTTTCTGGGGAGTGATGCCAGTCAGATGGTGGAACAGGAGGTCCCTGGCCCTCGTCCTTCCACAGACACAGCTCGGCAGCCACCCGTGGACAGAAGTGCCTCTGTGGGAGCCTTGGGGCCCACGTGGGAGGCTGTGGGGCACCGGCGGAGCACAAGACCAAGGGGGGCTGCTCTGAGAGGGCAGGCCCAGGCCCCGCCGGCAGGCCTGCTGGCTGTGGTGTGCTCCCGCGGCAGGTCTGGAAGCAGCCCCTTCCCCCTGGGGACTTGGTCCCAGCCCCGCCTGTCCACGTCTCCCAGCAGCCCCATCTGCCAAGGAGCCTGGAAGGAGCCATGCCGGTCAGCGCCCCTGACTGTAACAGGCCCACTGACTGTGGACCCGGAAGCAGCCCTGGGCCCTGGCTCCGGCCTGCTCAGCCTCTGGAGGCAGCCGCCTCAGTCAGCCAGGGACCAGGCTGGAGAAGGTCCTTACCCGCCGAAACCAGCTGGTAAAGACGGGGAGGCGAGTCTGCTCCTTCAAATGCAGACACCAACACAAGGCTGCAAAGCCCAAGAAGAACCAGGGAAACACGACACCATGGAAGGAACTAATAAAGCCTAGTAACTGACTTTAAAGAAACGGAGATCCATGAACTACTTGACATTGAATTTGAAATAATCGTCTTAAGCTCAATGAGCTAGCTATAAGAGACCACAAATAGACTACCAGAGGAAATCAGGAAAACAGCATGTGAGCCAAACGAGAAGGAAACAAAGCCATTTTTCAAGTCAGGCTGATCTCATGCTGGCCGAGGTGGCTGCTGTCTTCAAGGTGCTTCCTTCTCACGATGTGTCCACCCCCCAAACCGTTTTTCTCCTTAGGTCATACGATGCTTTCAGCATCTCTATAATGTAGTTTCGCTGCCGGAATTATTTTCATATGGTTGAAATTGTACGGCATCAGCACTATGCTCGATACTCTGTATACTCCCCCCCCCCCCCCCATTTCCTAGGTGTGGAATTGTGCTTCTGGAGGTCACATTGCTCTGACAGGAGCATGTGCGTTTTGCTGGAGATCGGAGCCAGCAGGTGGCCGGGCAGGATGTGAACACACGCAGCCTCTCCTCCAGCACTGCATGCTTCACGGGCATCCCAGTTGCACGGAAGTCTGTGGGATCCCTCTGCAGCCTGTAAGTGCAGGGCCTGGGAAGGTTTTTAACTAGAGAAATTGAGAAGTGGTGCTATGGCGACCGTCCACCAGCAGGGGGAGCGAGGAGCCTCCTGGTGACCTAAGCCGACTGACCGGGCTTGGCACAGG
>NW_011892427.1:4320-5773 GCF_000151845.1 Pteropus vampyrus
GGATGCTCCCTCTGCTTCCTGGGCCTCGATTTCCTGCTGTGGGTCAGGGGTCGGGATGGGGAGTGTCCGAGTCATCTCGCTGGCTCCTTCCTGTTCTGATGGGGCAGCCGGGGCGGTCAGATCAGCTTCGGTGGCTCCCGATTCCTCTAATGCCGCTCTGAGGAAAACGAGACCTGAGTGCACGGGGACAGATCCTTTAATTAAATTGCTGGGAAATTAGAGGATTGAGTGATTGAAAGCGGGGGTGATGCCGAGGCCGGGGCATCCTCCGCGGGTTAATTAGGACGCTGCTGGGCTCCCTGGACAGTGGCGGGTTGGGCGGAAGGTGCCCGCTCCGCACCGGCCACCCCCACGCACCCCGGGCCGCCCCCCCTCTCCCGCCCCGGCTCCCTCCTCTTCCCTCCAGCCAACAGCTGATGGATGTTCCCAGGATGGGCCAGTCTTAATTAAGGTGGATGATCTTTCTGGAGCTTGCAAAAGCAATTAATGTTTCCTGCCTCAGCCGGGGTGGGGGTTCAGTTGGTTCAGCTGCCCCTCCTGGAGAGGCAGACAGCGTCCCCCTGAAATCCAGGCTGTGTGCCGCTCACCTCGAGCGCTGTCGGTCTGACTCTTTCCACCCCCACTCCCATCAGAGTGGGATGGGAACTTTGACCGGGTGTTGGGACTCCCTTAAAACCAGGAGTGTGCTCCCCTGTCTCCTGGAGCCTTCTGCCTTCTGTTGCATGGTGGCATCTTGTCTGTGCCAGCACAGCCTTGCGTGGAGCGTCTTGCTGTCCTCCCCCGGATGTGCACTGATGACTTCCTGCAGGCGAGACATGCAGAGCGTCCTCAGGCTGTGGATGAAAGAGCCCGCGTACCCCTGCCCTGCGGAGTCTAGCCTAGTCCACCTGTGTTTTTAACGTGCTCCATATTTACTGAGGACTCAGTCTGTCCTGAGACCTGGGCGTACAGAGGTGAACTTCGCACCATGCCAGCCCCGCCCAGTCCCAGTCTGGTAAGGCAGCCTGGGGCACCAGGGAGGGGGCCCCAACCAGCTCAGAGGATCAGGATTCCTCGGGGTGCTGGACTTCAGCCAGATGAAGGGCGTGGCATGTCCCAAGGCCTAGAGGCCAGTGAGAGCCTGGCCCAGGGGACACAGAGGGAAAGGAGGAGTCAGCACAAGCTGAAGATGCAGGAAAGGAGTCAGGAGGGCAGGTGCAGAAGGAAGGAAAGGTGCTCACGGGGGAGGGGGGACGAGCTTGGTGGTGACGTTGGTGTACCTCTGGTCTGGAGCAGGCTCTCTCTCGCCTGGACCATAACCAGGCGTTTTCCCATGGGGACTAGTCCGCAGATGCCACGCTGAGTGACTCTAAGAGGCTGTCACACTTGCCCGGCTAGGGAGCGAGATCAGGGCTGACTCAAATGGACATACACACCACACACAGACATGCACGTAGCGCACGGCACGTAGCGC
>NW_011892428.1:0-523 GCF_000151845.1 Pteropus vampyrus
GGCTTGTGGAAGTGACGTAATGTGTCTGAGTTCTATGTCTCGGAGCATAAATATGTACAGGAAGAAAGACCATTCAGAAGGGGCACTGATTTGGTGTAAACAAAAACCCAGAAATAAAGATGCCCTTGAAAACGTGAGCCCCTACCATACCCTGCCCCCCCCCACACACATACGCGCGCACGCGCGCACACACACACATACGCATTGTCCCAGATATACATAGAAACCGTAGGGAGGGCTTTGGACTTTCCACAAATCATGAAACAAGGATCCAGCTTGATCTTATTTCATCCAGTTCTTAAGGAGCACGATAAGCCCAGCTGATACTTGCGTTGAATGAGAAAAGTGCACAGCACCTAAAATGTGCCCAGTAAGTGGAAATGTTTATTGTAAGCCTCCCGTCTAAACGATCAGACAAGGTTAGACTTGATCTCATGGGGGTGATCTAGTCTACGGGTTTGAGTCACCCCTTCCTGGTCCCAGTGAGCAGCCTTGTCTACCTACCTTCAGAAACTGGGATCCT
>NW_011892428.1:2228-5012 GCF_000151845.1 Pteropus vampyrus
CTGGATACATACGATAGAGTCATTCGGCCCCAATGAGCTTTCATACTTCTAGGTCCAAGTTCAGGAGATGCTGCCCCCAACGCCCAGTAGAATTACGAACCTCGTGTCTGAAGGTTGTTGTATATGAAGGATAGAACAGCCCACAAGGTACGTGCATCTGTGTTTTGTGTGCGCGGTTGACTGGGGGAGACCCAGTAAGTCAAATTAACACTGGATCTCCAGGCAGGCAGCAACAAGGTCCTCTGCTTTATAAATCTTATAAACAGTCCCCACCAGTTGCCCATGAAAAGATGGAGAATTTTGACACACGAGCAGAATCTTCTGGTCTGGATTCCAAATTCTTGTCTTCAGAAGGACTGGGGAAACCAAAAGAGATGGGAAATTTTGGCATCGCGGGCTGGGTTCCATAAAGAAACCTCTCCCACTCGCCTATTCTTTCCACTGTCCTAGCCCACAGGCTGCACCCAACCCCACCTCCACACCGTTGCCCCCAACATTCCGGCCTTGGGTGCCCTCCCTTCCCCTTTTCTCCTCATACCCACCCTGCACCCTTGGTCCACCCAACCTCCAGACATTCTACTTCTTCCACGAAGTCTTTGTCAAGCATGACAATTACCACATTTATTCCTTTTGAATTTTTCACACGTATTATTTCTCTTAAACCTTGCAGCAATGCTGGGATGTATGTAGAATGAGCCCCCATTTTAACAATGAAGGAGATTCAAATAGTCCAGTCGATTGTCTTACCCAAGGTCACACAGGGATGGCCGATACAAACAATTCCTTTTGCATTTCAGTTTGGCTTTATAAGATAATTCCTATCATCCAGCCCTTGATTATACTCAAACCAGAATCAGCCTCCAGTGGCTCGGTCAGGGTGGGCATGTAGAGGGTAAGGATCCTGTCTTTACCCATCAGCCCATCTGGGTGCTGGACATCTCAGTTGTACTGGCCAGCTTCTGCGTTGGTCTGCTCAGCACTGTTTTCCCTTCTTCTAGGAATTTTTCTCTAACTTGAGTCATAAGGCTGGGGTTGGAGAATGTCATTCCTGGCATGGAAACTCATCTCAAGGAGGGTACACGCATGACTCATGACAAGTCGATCAGAGTTCTTTCCAGATCGTTTGACTGAAAGCTGCATATTGCAGCTCCCTATGGAGCAGAGACTAGGTGGCTACCTGCATGTCCCTCCCTTTCCCAGGGCTCACTGACAAATCCACTCCCCAGCTTCCTGTGCACCTCGATGGGGTTATGTGACTATTTCTCACCAATAGACTATGAACAGAAGTGATGTGTACATCACCATACAGCCAGAGAGTAAAGAGTGGGTGTGTCTTCACCATTACCCATTTCTCTGGGTGAATGGCAAGAACTCCATGGACCTAAAGAGCCACAAAATGGAAGGCACCTGGGTCCTTGAATGACTACGTGAAACAGAGTGACCCCCCCTCCACCCACCCCATACTGTGTAAGACTGTGGCACAAACAGGAAATCAGGTTTGATTAGTTAAGCAACTGAAATTTTAGTTGTCGTTGTGTCTGTTTTTTAACAGAGTTAGCCTATCGGAACCAGTGAAACATGCACACGCATACGCCTTGTTTGCTAATGTTTGCCAGTGATTATTGGTGTTCATAAAGCCAGTGAGGAATTTCAAGAAGGACTGATTTTTAGAAGGAAAGAAAGGAAGGACATGAGTTAAACTACTAACTACCATCCATGGAGCACGACTGTCTGTACTTCATATAGTTCTTTTTTCAACAATGGTTATATATTCCTTTTATAATAGTAAAACAAAAAACAAAAACAAAAAACAAAAACAAAACAAAAAACAAAAAAACGCTTATACACACACCAAAAAATAAGAAATAAAAAGTTAATCTAGCCACCGAAGAGGAACTAGAATCCAAGTCCCGGCTACCACGGGGTTTGTCCTTTTGTGTTGATCCTTTGAAGAAAAAGCTCTCCCGCACACATACATGATGGTCCAACTGAAGAAAAATGACAGTAGGTTTTGTTGCAATTTTCAATCACCCCAGGAAAATGAAGCTTTTACAGGAACCTCGTAATTGCCAGTTTGTAAACAGTATCTATGTAAACTCTGATCCCTTCATGTGTTAATTAGGCTGGCTTTGGATAACCAAGTTCAGTTTCTTGCTGTGTTTTTTGCAAGGAGCCCTCTCTCCTGCTACCCATAGCCTCTTTCTCAGCCTCCCCCCACTCCCACCCCACCCCCCAGTTCTTCTCTGCTTCTGTTTATGTCTTCTTGGTTTGCAATTTCTTAATGATGTTTTAACGAGATGCCAGTTACACATGCAAATTGAAAAGAGCCGACGTTGAGAGATTGCTACCTGGTGGTAAATTTATTAAAATCAAGGCAGTTTTAATAACTTCCTTGTACATGCATCCGCCTCCATGTCTGTAATATTGGTTTTTTGTTTTGTGTGTGTGTATGTGTTTTGTTTAAAAAAACGACTTCTTCTTAGAATAAGTATGTTAGGAAAATATAAAGTGAAGTCATGGGAAGGAAATCTAATTGTTTGAGTGTTGTTCCCAAAATGGATTGTTCCCCAAAATGGATTGTTCCTCAAAATTGTCTTGTTCCCCAAAATGGATTTTACGGGGGTAAACTATTTTCGTCTACTCCTTTGGACCTCATCCAGCTTGATCTTTCTATTTTTTGCAACACTTGCAACCTGTCCCATCAATCTTTATCACATCATCACCATCATTATCATCATGGCTACTATTTATTAAGCACCAAACTCAAGATCTCACAGCCAAGAG
>NW_011892428.1:6647-8496 GCF_000151845.1 Pteropus vampyrus
TTGAGTCAGGTCTCAGGTTAGCCCATTACTAAGCTCTTTAAACTTGACGAAGTCCATCTCCTCTGGGAGCCTCAGTTTCCTCATCTATAGAATGGGATTATATTGCCGACCTGGCAAGGTCATGCTGTAGATTGATTGAACGCAGTATGTGAAAGCATTTTATAAACTAATTTTATACAATGTGAGGCTAAGGCTCTGCCTCCATCTCTGAGGCCTTCTAGACCAACTCACATTCACTGTCGATGCATTAGGCTCAGAAATCTCAATCTGAGCTTAAACATCAAAATTCATGTTCCTAAAGAACTTATTTTACTTATAAAAAAAAAAAAAAAGCCCATCATCCTCTCTAATTTGAATCATGGGAAAAGCATGAAGAGAATCAATTTTTATATGAAAATTGCCTTCGAAATTGCTGCAGCTTTGTTCTCAATCAGGATTCTATAATGATGCAACCCGACTTCTATTTGTGTGCTTGATTTGGTGCTGGTGTGTGTACGGGCTGCATATATTTGTTTTTTATGGTATTTCTTTTTTATGTTTGCAAACAGCTTTCTTTAACCTGAAATATCTCTCAGTTTAAATGCCAGCCGTTAAATACACAAAATGGCCAATCAATTTTTCCGCGCATACAGTCGATTCTTGGTTTTGTGTAAATGCTGAGAGCAGTCAGAAAGAAATCAAAGAAATAAAGAAAATCAGATCTGGGGTGGGAGTGGCCTTAAAGAACATCTCTAGTACAGCCCCCTCATTTTACAGATGGAAAATGAGGACCAGGGAGGGAAGGGGGCTTACCCAAGACCACACAGCTAGTAACAGGTAAAGCCCGGATGAAAACCTGGGACTCCTGCTTCCTACTCTGTGCCCATCTGCAATGTCCCCTTACTTCCCCAGAGATGTGAGAACTGCCAGCATTTGCTTTGTGTCAGAAAGACCACAGCACGTACAAGAAACTTAGAGGTAGAAACAGGAAGCTGCGAGCAGACAGCCATCACACCTGTGGGACCAGGTAGCCACAAAGCAACATCTTTATTTTATTTTGAGAGAATTTACAGGCAATTGATATTCCTCTATTTAAGTATAGGAACACGATCCCAGCCAAAAGAAGAACAGAAAGTCGATCTTTATCTGTGGTTTTGCATTATGTTTACCTTTGCTTCCCATCCCTGTGAAGCTCATTGAGCATAGGCTTTGGAACCAGACAGACTCAGTTCTAGGACCCTGAGCAAGTGGCTTCAGGTTTCCGAACCTCAGGGTCCTGTCTTTAAAACAAGAAAAATAATAATCCCTTCAGAAGGGAGTTTTAAGAATTAAGAAGTGCTTCATTTAATAACCAGCCCAGAAAAAGGACTCAATAAATGTTGGCCACCCATTCTGGCCTACTCTCCCCAATTTATAAAATTTGGTAAAGAAACGCCCTATATGCCGTAAAGAATTACGCCACAAAGGAAGTAAATGGCGGAGCAAAGACAATAACTCCTTGAAATCATGATGCTGGCAATGGACCACCGCTCCCGTAATATCCTGAGATTGCTTCCCCTACCCCTTTATTATGTTAAAAAAATTTTAATTCCATTTATTGGTCAACTTTTCCCATGAGAACACATCTTTAATTTAATCATGTAAATCAATGGGAAAATCTAATTCACTTTAGAGAAATTTGCTTCAAAGCTAGCCTTATGGGAACGACTCTGTTCCTTAAAGTGTGTCTGTAGCAAGTGACGTGTGTCTTTATCACAGTTACAAAGGGAGATAAATTAATCTCTAGGCCATTTTAGGAAATAGAGAGTTGATTAAATAAATGGCGGCTCTAGTGATCCAAACGATCTGTCATTCTCAAACATCTCAGACA
>NW_011892429.1:0-2919 GCF_000151845.1 Pteropus vampyrus
AAAGAAGTGCAGGATGCTAAATTTTATGTATAATATAATCAACTGTATAAAATGTATAGACTAAACTGAAGGGAAATAATACTCATAATATACTTATAAGTTGTTAAATGCAGTTAAAACTGCATGTTGAAATTATGGCAGTTTACCACTTCTTTCTATACTTTTCTGTTTTCTGGATTATCTATATAATGTGTGTGTTACTCTTAATCTTAGTTTACAAAAAGCTTTAGCACACTTTTCATTCTCACTCCCTTTCTGTCTTCCTTTTCCCTTCTCTCTCTCTCTCTCTTTTCCTCTGCTCCCCCGCCCCCCCATTTTTCCATCCTCCCTCCTTTTTTCTCCCTAATTTCAGATTCCTAATTCTTTAACTTAAGTCTAATAATTTAAATTAGACCACGTGGCAAAAGCCAGTTACTGCTACTTGGTAATAACATACCTCATGTATGGCAAAGTGGTGAAGATCTTAGACTCCGGTATTGACTGTTTGGGTTCAAATCTCTATCTTGGTTTACTAAGCTATGTGACCTTAAACGATATCGAACTACTATTTGCTTCAGTTTTTTCATCTTTAAAATAGATTTAACAATATTTACTACCTTAGGATATTGGGAGGATTAAATGAGAACATAAGCAAAACACTTAGCAGGGGCCTGGTACTCAGTAAGCAATCAAAATTCGTTAATGTTTTGGCTTAGTTTTGGTATGCAAACTTTTTTTAAAAAGCTTAATCATCAAAAGTAAACATAAAAAGCAAAGACAAACATCCTAGCAAGGCTTTGTAAGCCTCTCATGAACAGGTGAAATGTCTTTAAGGTGAATGACATTTGAATATGAAATATATTGAGAAAGGTCTGAATAAACAAAGTTCTTATTTAATCTGTGATGTGGCCATACAGTGTTCCCCATTTGCAGACTGGTATGTCCATTAAAATAAATGGCTCAGTCTTTTCTAATATCAAGAATACCTTAAGAAAAACATTTCGGAATCAACGGGAACTCTTGCAAGTCTTTTAGTAACAGGTAACTTGGGCTCCTTCTGAATGCCTTTAGAATAGCAAAATCCATCAGCAGGTATTGTGAGTCAATCAGATGTGGTTTAGAGGAGTTTGATTGAGACAGAATGTGCCTGGGGCCTGGCATACCTGGGAGGTGCTTCATAAGGTCCCTCTCCCTTCCAAAGGTTTTTTCCTCCAGTGAATCTAAAGTTATTTAGCAATTCTCAGTGGGGGTGGAGAGGTGCTGATGGTATAGTTTTTGAATCGAGGTGCTCATTTCTGAGGTGCTGTTGGTATAGTTTTTGAATCGAGGTGCTCATTTCTGTGGTGCTCAACTCTCTGAGTTTCCTCACTTAGACCATAATTTGTGGCCATGTGCCTGGGTGTATTTGCCTCTCTGTTAACTCATGTCACTAGCAGAGGGGTGAGGAGGATGGGAATATGGCCCAGAAGTTCCTGTCCCCAGACAGGAGAGGCTGGTCTGCAGATATTTGGTGAGCTGACCTCCAGAAGAGGCTGGAAGTGCCTCTGTCAGGGAGAAGTGGGACCTGTCAATCGAAGAGAGGAGAGAAGAGGAGGGTATTTTACAAAGAGAGACCTGCCACCTCCCTTTTGGTTAAGGCCTCATGATAGGGATAGGAACCTAGGGAGGCAGAGGTGTGAAAGGAGGATGCGCAGCAGGCAGGTCCATGCCGCAGTGGCCTGTGGGAAGCAAATCAAACCTCTGGTCTCTTCACTCAAAACGAGGAGAAAGTGTGAAAGGAGAAAGAAAGGGGATTGGGCTGCATAGAGTCATTTGGTGACTTGAGACCTGTATGGTCTCTGGAGAATTGAAAACTTCCTGCTGAAGACTTCATGGTCAGAGCACTCAGACTCACTGCCTGTCTGCATATGAGCAAAGTGGGAGGGGCTATTTCAACAGAGGCTGTATCCTGTACACTGATTTCCTGGGGGAGTTTGTGGAAGCGCAGCTGTCACAGGTGGTGTGTAGCATACCTGCGGGGAGAGAGAAAATGACACAGCATCTTCAGTAGTGTTGTTAGGGGCTTGTAGAGGGTAGCCAGCCTCAGGTCTCACCTGGTGCCGGAATCCCTACTTCTCCTCTGACCAAACTCTCCAGAACCATGAAGAATTCACTGCTTTGTAAAACTCCTTGAATCTAGATTTTCCCAAAAGATGTTCCAGCAAATTCTTCTCTTGTGACGTTTTCCTCAAATAAGTTTGAGAGACCCAGCGTACTCTCTCCCGCCTTGGGGAGGAACACATCGCACATTAATGGATCAAAGACTCTAAGAAGTTCTGTACAGATAAAACTTGTTTAATTTTGTTAGCCCTCATATCCCCCTTTTTTTCCCCACAATAACCTTTATTAACTTCCCATGGACCCAATGAATCCATTAGCTGGAAAATGCTGCACTGATGGTTAAAAAAGACTCACGTTTATTGTATATATATTCTTGTCCAGTCCTTCGTGTATTGAAACCCATTGGTATGTGCATCTATCTATGTGCCCCAGTCTCTCCCTGTGCCTCCTCCCAAGCTGCGTTAGCTGTTCCTCACAAGCCAGCTCTTTGGGTCTTCTCACTTCTTGGTCATTTTTATGAGAGAGTTCTGTCCCTGTTAAGGCACTGCCTCAGGTGACCTAATGGGGGCTGACTTGGGCAGAAATGTCCTCTTTTTCTTTGGATGTTGACCAGGAATTTGTGTCACAGAAGAGAGGCAATTGTCATACACAGACGAAAGAAATAAGACGTCAGATACTAATTGCTGTGTCAATGAACTTAAAGGGACCTATGTTTTCTCTCCTCTCTTTCAGGTCATCGTTGCTTTGAACAAGACCCTTCTGTAGCAGGACAGCCTGCGAGCAGGCAGTCTTCAGATCCCCTACACGACAGAGGATCTCATCAAACACTACAACTGTGGG
>NW_011892429.1:3446-4267 GCF_000151845.1 Pteropus vampyrus
CAAGATTAATTGGAAAATTAAAATTTGAAGCAGTAGAAAAAAGTTAGCATGGGTGGGGGATTTGGAAGTTATGTGGGCAAATAGTAAGGCTGATGGAGCAATTAGAGAATAGATGTCTTATACATCTCTTTCCTTTGGCTCCTCTGTACCTGTCCTGCACAGGGTCTTGCAGGTGGTGTGGGGAATGGGGAATGTGCCTGCCATTGAGGAATGAGGGCCAGGCTGGCCAGGGCTGAGTGGTGCAGGTTGTAGGTCATGTTTGGCATTTAGAAGGTAGAGCAGGATGGCAGTGGGACTTCTCCCCGCATCCTCTGGGCACCTGTGTGGAACGGCTGGTACAAAGGGAAGTGCTCTGCTGAAGAAAAGAGATTTTGGGAAATGGACAGGAGGATCTTCCATAAATGACATGATAAAAAAAAAAAGATGATAAAGGAGAAGATAAAACTTTTGATTTGAAAACAAAAGATATCTCTTTAAGGAAATAGCAAAAGGAGATATGTTATCCATAAAATGGAAATTTTATAAACTGTTATAGAGTGTGAGGATGTATGGAAGGTCTTTGAAAGGCTACTGGAAATAGGAGAAGTAGGCAGGGTAGATAACCTACATTGCGTTTGACTAAGGTAGTGGTTAACCTTAAGTCCCTCGGTAGAGGAGAGCAAACCCAGGATAAGGGGTTGGGAGGCCGAAGATTGGGGAGTCAGACGGCTGACAGGGTGAGGAAAAAACTCAGTGTCAGCTATACCGACAGCCACTGGGTTGCAAGAACCACCCCTGTGTCACAATTTTGGGGTAATAGCACTCTGCTGTGAGCCAAAATA
>NW_011892429.1:6132-8823 GCF_000151845.1 Pteropus vampyrus
CCAGAAGCTGGATGTGTGCAAAAGGAGAATTCGCTGGGCTAGGCTTCCTCCTTACAATTCTTCAATAACTTTAAAAATGTAGACAAGTCACCTCTCTCAGTATTTTTTTTTTTAATTAGTAAAATGGGGCCTGGAGAGAAGCACTTGCAGAGTGAGTAATACAGCATCATCTCCTGATCTCAAGATCCTTAGCTTAATGACATCTTCAAAATAATTTTTTTGGGGGGCATGTAAGATAACATTCTCAGGTTCCAGAGATTTTGGGGGACTATTAATCAGCCTGCCACAACATCTGAAAATCAATTAATGTAAACAGACTAAAGGACAGGAACCACCTAATTATCTCTGTAGATGTGGAAAAGGCATTTGATAACATGCAACACTCTTTCATGATAAAAACACTCATTGAAGAAGGAATAGAGGGGAACTTCATCAACCTGTTAAAGAGTTGCTGTGAAATTCCCACATTAACATCATATTTAATGATGAAAGACTGAATGCTTTTCCCCTGAGAATGAGGAAGAAGACAAGGAAGGCTGCTGTCACCACTTCTCTTCAACATTGTGCTGAAGGTTCTAGCCAGGGAAATTAGGAAAGGAAAAGAAATAAAAGACATTTAAATTGGAAAAGAGGAGGTAAACTCTTTTCTCAGATGATATGGTCTTGTGTATAGAAAATCCTAAGTATTATAAATTTTACCTAAAAAAAAAAACTTTAAACAAATAAACAAACAAATAAAATTCTGAGTAATCCACCAAAAAACTGTTAGAGCTAATAACTGAGTTCAGGTTACAATAATGCAGGATATAAGATCAATATACAGAAATCAGTCGTATTTCTATACCCTAGCAATAAATAATCTGAAAATGCAATTAAGAAACCAGTTCCATGTACAACAGCATAAAAAATAGTTATGACTAAATTTTACAAACGAAGTGCACTTTGTATAATGAAAACTAAAAACATCATTAAAAGGAATTAAAGAAGACCGCAAGAAATGGAGACCTCTCATGTTTTCATGGATTGGAAGACAGAATAACTATTGCTACGATGGCAATATATTCCCCAAATTGAGCTGCAGGTTCAATGCAATCCTTGTCAAAATCTCAGCGGATGAAAATGTTTTAAAATTAGATAATGCTGAAGGTTGCATAACTTTGTGAGTATCCCCAAAATCACAAAATTGAACACCTTAAAAGGATGTGTTTTATGTTACATGAATTATACTCAAATGAAGCCGTTGTTGAAAGCTGAGGGGTTGGGCTCGTATGTTGAAAAGTTCTGCCAAAACAAATCACAGTTTCTACCTTCAGTGACTCCTCTGAGTCTGTAAGTGGGTCTCCTCCTCTCTTTCAAATTCCACTTTTGGATCACGCACTGTGCTGTGTAGCTCTGCCCATGTCCAGCCTGTCATAAGTGGCTTTCTCTAACAAAGCTGTTAGCCAGAGCCTCGCCTAGCAGGCAACTTGACAGGTGTCAGACCACAGATGGCCCCGTGGCTCTGCCCCTGGTGGGGATGATGGCCCCCTTTCATTAGGATATAGCCCACGGCTTTGTTCCAGTGGCCATGCTGGGTCTCATCAGATGGAAAGCGCCCAGTGCTGGAGCATGTGAGAGCTGAATGCATAAGGCCACAGGCAGCTTTCCACTTCTGCCAGATTCAACTGATCTCTCAAGAGCTTCCCTGATGTCCAGTGTGGGAATAATGGGGCCCTGGGAGCAGGGAAAAATTGGGTGCTCTGAAATGACAGTGTCCTGCCCTGTGGTGTGCTGCTGTGCCAGGTGCGTTCTGGGCCAAAGCAAGGCCAGGCAATAGAGTGGCTGGTGGCCAGTGGGCAGGTTGGACCTGAGTAGGCCCTCTGGATGGAGATTATGTCTGATGGATGGCACAGGTGATATTGCCACATCTAAGCTTGACTAATTCGCTGGGTGCAATTCATCATACTGCTGTAGTGCTAGAGAGACACGTCACAGTTACTGGGCACTTTGGGTGCCAGGAGTGGCCTGGATAGCTGCCAGGGCCAAGTGTTTTCCTGGGGCTGCTTTCTCTACCACCTGAGTCAATTTCTCCTTGTGCCTTCTGAAGGCTGAGCTTATCAGAGGGAACCACAGAAATCAAATTGCTCCCAAACTCAGGCTTGGCAGTGTAATATTTTAAAATCTGTGCATTTAGCAAACTTTTAATTGTAAAGTGAGGATAACAGTAACACCAAAAGCGTGGCAGCATGAGGGATCTTCCCCGATCTCTCCCCATGGAATTACAATAAGCTGAACAGCTACAGTCCAACAAATAACACCCAACTTGCACACAAGCACATCTGAGAGTCTGTGCATCAGAGCATCTGAAGGTAGGCCAATCGTGTAAGTCAGGAAGGTGGAAAGAGAGAGGAAAAAAGACACTGTGGGATGAAGCCCAGAGCTCCCTGCAGGATGAGGGGGAGGGAAGAATTATGTGGCAGTTTCTTGGCTCTTTGAAGCACTGAACAGTCCTGCCTGAGTGATTAGCATATTCCACGTGGCCAGTGATCAGAGCAGAGAGCAGGGCAGAGACTGAGTGGGAAAGGTGATAGCTGTGTCTTAGAAACCGCCTTACTCCACTATCCAAGAGTATATTCTCACCCGCCCCTATCCTCCCAGAGCTAGCACTGAGCCTCAGGGGAATCTGCTCAACCAGTACTGAAACATACACTT
>NW_011892430.1:0-363 GCF_000151845.1 Pteropus vampyrus
CTAATCCACACAACAAAAATGCACAGTAGGTATTTTCTCCTCATTTTATGCATAAGTAAACTGAGGCTCATGAAGAAAATAAAAGTATCATCCAACGGACACAATGGTAGTAAATTGTGAAGTTAAACTCAGGTCAAGATGACAAGAGGGAATGAGAGAGAATGTGTAATTTGGGGGCAGAAAATAGACTAAGAATATGTCAGTAAAAGAGAGATAAGACAGAATTTGAAAGAGATGAGAAAAGAAACAAATGAATTTAGGAGAATGCTGGTAGAGAATATAAGGGGCACTGAGAGGGAGGTAAGAGAAATAGCTACCACATCCAGAGAGGTTCACGAGAGAAAAAAGGTTACAAGCCTGAAA
>NW_011892430.1:1798-3862 GCF_000151845.1 Pteropus vampyrus
GAGGGCATTGTTCCTTTGTTGAGCCCTCTCCCCACCTGGCTTGCAGAACCCAGGCAGCTGCCATATTTAAGTCTCCATCAACATGGCTAACATTGGTCACCCCACCTTGGTGATTCCCTGAGACCTTGCCTCCGAAGTGTGGGCCAACCTAACTTGCTCCCAGAGGTTTTTCCATACAAATGGTCTGTCTTGACTTACGGTGCCAATGTCTTTCAAAGGTTCACAAAATCTAAACAAGCAGCATCTGGCTTCAGCATACCCTGTACCTCTTCTTAAGCAGCCCCAAGCCTGGCACTAGTGGTAGCCCAACTTGGTTTGTGACTTGGCCTCTCAAGGCACTTCTAAGCTTGGCATGGGTAGTGGCCATCTGCAGATTGCTTGGTGGCTCATGCCAGGTGACCCTGGGCAGGGCACAGGCTGCAGCTGAACTTGGCTTGCAACAGGGCCACTTCCAGGAGGCCTCAGCCTACATACCTGGTGGTCAGCTTTGGTCTGAGCTGAAGCACCACCTGGTGTCACATCTGAGGATGACACACCCAAGGGGCATACACAGCAGGCACCAGAGCCCTGCTAAAGTAAATCCTGCTCTGAAGGGTCAGACCCTGCATAACAGCAATTCCACTGGTCATGGCAGTCATCAAAATCAATCAACTTGAGAGTCAATCCTTCCCATTGAAGAATAAACAGCAACCAAGGCTCAACTACAACAGGAGGGCACACACATCCGAATCAAGGGACATACCTGGAGCACCCAGCTCAAGTTACCAAGGAAGACTGTGCCACTGGGAACCACAGCACACCTACTACATAAGGCCACTCTACTAAGACCAAGAGACATAGTAGCCCTACCTAATACATAGAAACAAACACAAGTAGGCAGCCAATATGGAAAGAGGGGAGGGGATTAAGAGATACAAATTGGTAGTTACAAAAAAGTCATAGGGATGTAGAGAATAGCATGGAAAATAAAGTCAGTAATATTCTAATAACTATGTATGGTGTCAGATGGGTATTGGATTTATCAGGTGATCACCTCATAAGTTGTATAAATGTCTAATCATTGTGTTGTACATCTGAAACTAATATAATATTGCATATCAATTATAATTGAAAAAAAAAAAGTTCCCAGAGGGCGGAGGAAGAAATGAAGAGACATTTTACTGAAGATGGCATACAGTTGTCAAATAAGCACATGAAAAAGTGCTTATTTCCAAGTGGATTTTCTTTTTTACTGTTAAGTTTAACATCACTAGCTATTAGAAAGAGGTAAATAAGACCATAGTGAGATATCACTACACACCTATTGGAACAACTAAAAAAACACACTGACAATACTAAATACTGTTGCAGATGTAGAGAAACTAGATCATTCGTATATTTTGGTGGTAATGTAAAGTAGTACAGACACTCTAAGAATTATTTGGCAATTAAAAAAACTAAAATAAACTTTCCATGTAACCTACTTATTGCACTCCTGGGCATTTATTTCAGAGACATGAAAGCTATGTCAACACAAAAATATGTACATTATCATTAACAATAACTTCATTTGTAATAGCCAAAAACTGAAGGAAAAAAAAAGTATCCCAGATAGACGATGCTTAAATAAACTGTGCTACATCCATACCATGGAATACAACTCAGCCATTAAAAGGAATGGATACTGATACATGTGATATCTTGAATCAGTTGCCAGAGAATTATAGTGAATAATAAAAGCCAATGTCAAAAGTCCAAATGCTGCATAATTTCACTTGTATAACATTGTCAAAATGTCAAAATTATAGAGATAGTAACTAGATTAGTGGTTGCCAGGGTTAGGGATGGTAGGGGATAGGTAGGCATTATAAAGGGGTAACACACAACCTTTGTGGTAATATAATTATTCAATATCTTGAATTGAGGTGGTAGTTACACAAATTTACACATCTGATAAAATAGCATAAAATTAACATACAGATTGTTTCAATGTTAATCTTTTGCTTTTGATTTTGTACTATAATTATATTAAATGTAACCAATGTAGACAGCTAGGTAAAATGTACATGGGACCTCTACACTATC
>NW_011892430.1:6754-8342 GCF_000151845.1 Pteropus vampyrus
TGGTTGGAAGTATCTATCAAAACAGAACATACATGTAATCCGTGACACAGCAATTCCATCCCAGAATTATGCCATATTTACATAAAAAATATGTACAAAATGTTTATATTAGCACTTTTATAATAGCAAGAAATTGAAAACAATACAAATGCCCATCAATAGTAGAATGAATAAATGCAATTTGGTTTATTTTTAGAGTGGAATTCTACATAACAATGACCAAACACTTTACTGGTACATGCAACAATGTGGTTGAACTGCATGGATAAAATATTAATGTAAAGGAATGGGTACAAGTCATAGGTATAGATGTGGCTATATAAATTGTTTTGGAGAATAAATATAAATGTAAGCAGAAGAAACCTATTTCCAATATGGTGATAAAAACTATTTAAAAAACAGCCATTTTAAATCTCTGGAAATTGTCTCAAGAGCATACAGCAAATAAATTAATTTTATTCAAGAAAATCTGGTAAAATTAGATGAGAACAGAGAGAGTCTATGACATTTGAGATAAATACATTATTTCCTTACCATCTCTCTTCCAGCTTAGAGTGCCAGAAACTCGATTTGGGTGGGTGCAGTCAACAAAGGCCTCCCCTAACCTGGCTCCTAGTTGAGGGCTATATTAGCTCTCCAAGAGAATATGCTGGCAGCATTTCTCATCCTTCGTCTAGTCCTTGTTGCAGAGGTTAAATACCAAGTGATCGTAGTCAAAAGGTCTACAGTTCCATTTCACCACACAGCCCCAATTCATTGAACAGTGGTTCCACCCAAGGTGTGGGAGGCTAAGAATTTTGGGTCCCAATTTTTCTCTCTCCAGCTCATTCGTTGGTCAGAGGTCCCAAGAGAATAGAAGCTTATAAAGTAAGGATGTCTCTTCTAGAGAAGTGGGCCAGTATTCCCACCCCTAGCTCTGGAAAAATGACTCAGAGATTTTGCCCAGGGAGAGAAGCAGTCCTTAAAAACTTTATACCTGACTTTATTTGAAACAGGGTATGGAAAAGTTCAAACCAAAGGGCACTCTCAGAGACAATGAAGGCTTTGTGGTAAACAAAAGGAGGCTAATAGTTCCGCAAGAACAACAAGCTAACTGTAGACCAGTTAATTTACCAGAAGTAACCAGGGAAAGAGACAATTAAGAAAAACTCTCCTGCAGTCTGAATAAACTTTAAAGGCTGGCTTTGAAAACTACCATTTTAAAGTGTTCCAAATTTAATTGTATCTAACTGTTGAGCAAAGACATTCTAAAAAAAAAAACCAAAAAAAAAAAAACATTAGAGCAAGCCAGAAATTAGTGGAGCCTACCAGCTGCATGTGGTACCAACAGAGTCTACTGCCATCACAGGTGACTATGTGAATGCCCAAGGCTGTGCCTTCTGAGGAGCAACTTCACAGGTTCACACTATGGGAAAACGTAGTTCACTAAAATGGTGCAGCCAACAAAAAATAAGGAAACAACAACGGCAAGCTCTGGTTAGGGTAAGGGTTAGTATACAGAATAGTCATAATATGTTATCTAAAGTTTTCAATTTTCAACAAAAACGATGAGACTAAAAAATTTTTTAAAACTAAATTAAGGTATATG
>NW_011892431.1:0-2088 GCF_000151845.1 Pteropus vampyrus
CCCGGTCCATGTGCTGTCACTCGGTGGAGGCCCAGCTCTCAGCTCTGCTCTCCTGCGTCCAGTCCGGGTCCCGCTGGCCCTCCATACTGAGAGGGGGCTGGAGGTGACTCTCCAGACACCGTGCCACCCCCCAGGCCCTGTCCACGCTTCAAGAGACGTCCCAGCCCGGCTCCCAGCTGGCTCTCCCGCCAAGGAGCCCTCCCCTTCCCGTCCGCCCAGCGCCTCACAGGCTTCGCGCTCGGGGGTGTTTGCACTTGTCCCTGTCCCTCGCGCTCGGGGGTGTTTGCATCCGTCCCCACAAGAGATCGGCCAGTCTAGCCCTGCAGGAAGCGGGAGGGACCGGCGACCTCCGGGCCTGGAACAGGCCGTGGCCCTCCCCCGGGCCCTTGCCTCGGGCGTGTGCTACCGGCCCAGCGCTTCCGCCCATAGGCTGAGTCAGGCCTGGGGCTGGCCTCTCGCCATTGGGGGGCCGGATGGGGACCCCAATCTGCCGGGACATGGTTAATAGTCGGCTGGCAGAACGGATTTGGCTTTGTGACCTGGGGCCCGGCTCTCTGAAGGGCAGAGGGGAGGCCAAGCCGAGGGCCAGGGCAGGTGGGTTCTCATCGTCCGTGGCACGGAGCGTGCAGTCAGGCCCTCCAGCTTGGTGCGACGCGCATGTGAGGCCAGCATGTCTGTGCCCGAGGGTTTGGGGTGCCGTGGGGGTTCTGCTCCTTGCACAGGCCTGCCTGCCTTTCTGCCCAGGGAGCTGTCCGTAGCAGGAGCCTCACGCGGAGTGCTGCCCCCAACGCCCGCCATGTCGCTCGTCCCCCGCCGGCTGGCAGCCGAGCAGCCCTGGGTGCCGGAGCCGGCCCCCGCGAGGCGCTCACACTGCACTTTGCACCCAGCTCCTGGCATTTATGACGGACAATACACTGGGAGCAGAGGGCGGGGCCAGGACACACAGGCAGGTGGGAGGGGGCTGCTCCGCTCTTGGGGTCGTAAGCCAAGGGGCCCAGGTCGGGGACCAGCCACGTCCTCCGCGGGCCTAGCTCAGGAGTCCCGAGGACGCTGCCCCGAGAAGCCAGGTTCCACTCTGGCCCTGAGCTCTGCTCTCCGCTCCACCGGAGCCACTCTGCTCGGCGTGGGGGGTGGGGAGGCTGCCCAGTCCCCCACGCCCCAGCCGGCCGGCGCCCATCAGCCTGCTTTGTGTCCCATGTCAGTGGGATGGAGAAAGGACCCGGCCTGGAGGACAGACCGCTGCTGCCCCACACGGGGAACGACCCGTCGGTCCTGGAATGTGAAGGGAAATAGCTCTGTCCAGGGTGGAGGCAGGTGAGCCCAGCAGGTGTGGGGCGAGGTGGAAAGGCGCCATCTGGTGGCCAGAAGCAGAACTGCAGGGTGTCCCTCTGGCGGACCAGGACACTGACCAGCCCCTGCCTGTGTAGGCAGGACAGGGTGGGGGCTGGATGTGCCCTCAGCTCTCAGCCAGAACATTCAGGAGCATCCAGCAGCTCCAGGGGCAGGGGCCCCAGAGGAAGGGGACTAGCAAGGGGCTCGGAAAGGAGGGGGCCATCCGATGGCTGGAGCCGTGGGGGCTGGGGTGAGCTGTGCATCGGGTGCTGAGGGTGTGCTGTGGAGGTCACCAGTCACCGAGGCGGGACAGAGGGCTCCCAGGGGCACCCAGTTCCTGAGCTGTCGTGACACGGAGCTCCCACGTGGAGCCAGCACAGCCCTGTCTTCACAGATACCCGCCTCCCCTCTCCCACATGCTCGCCGCCAGAGCCACAGAAATGGCCAGACACTGGGGCTTTAATGAAGGCCGCTCTGCACGTCACAGCAGTCGAGGGAGGCAGCGGGGGCGGTGTGTCTGTGAACCCCAGCTCCGGGGGGAGGCACTCAGGCTGCAGGCAGAGGTGGGGCAGGGTGGGGCCGGGGTGCAGAGAGGTGCAGGGGAAGGAGCACGCAGGGGCCCAGAACCAGCGCGGCAAGTGGCCTGTGGGGACAGAGAGGCGGCAGCCGTCAGTCCCGCTGACCATGTGCCCTTGGCGGGTCCCTGACTTCCCCGGGCACAGGCAGCCCCTGGACTTCTCAGCCCACAGGGCCTCC
>NW_011892431.1:3968-6056 GCF_000151845.1 Pteropus vampyrus
GAGCCCTGTGGAATTTGCAGGGTGCCCTCTCTGGGGAGACTCGTGAGCCCACAGACACCATTGCTGACGGGGAGAGGTGGGGGAACCTCTGGCCCCTCCCCGCTTGGACAAGTGCCCAGAAGCACAGGCACCTGCCTTCCAGCTCCGAGCAGGGTCTGCACGGAGTAGGGGGTCACCCCCACCGTGGGACCTGGGCCTCCTTGAACCTCATTCTCCTCCTCCCTGATGTGCGGACAGCAGCACTGACTTATCCGCAGGTGTGCAAGGAGGGCCAGAGGCTCGCGACACCGGCCACAGGGCCGAGGTGTAGCTAACAGGCCAGCGTGTCTGTGTGGTGGGCACTGAGGAGGTGGCCTCTCTGCGCTGAGGGGCCCGCGTGGCTGGTGAGGGGGACAGCGTGCTCCCCTCTGCCATCTCCAGCCCTGTGAGACCGGAGTCAGGGGGCCAGCGTGCCCTGAGTGGCCACCCCCAGACCTTGCAGAAGGAGGGGCCTGGTCCACAGCTGGGGCGTCGGCGCCCCCCGCCCCCCTGAGCCTCCCAGCCTCACCTCCCTGGTGTTGTGCAGGCACTTGGCCTCAATGTCGTATCTCTCCTCGTCCACCACCTCCACCTTGGCGTGCAGGTCCCGGCACAGGTCCTGGGGGACAAACAGGCGGGAGGAGGCGCCACTCAGCCTCCAGCCCCCTGGCCCCTGCCTCGGGCCCCGGCCCCGGCCCCCCTGACGGGCCCCTTAGCAAGTTTGTGACTGGGCAGCTCAGCGTGGGAGCCGTTTCTGCCTTCCGAATGCACTTGTTTTCTTTAAAAAGTTGTGTTATGGAAAAAATAAAAATGTAAGTCAATTACGGAAAAATAGGAAAACCATGTATTAAACGACAGTAATAAAATGGAAACGGCTCGTGACCCGCCCTGGGGAGACCGTGAGCACAGTGACACAGTGACGTGAGCACAGTGACACGGTGACATGAGCACGGTGACACGGTGACGTGAGCACGGTGACACTGGCTGTCTGTCCTCCTGCTCGCTCCTCTGCCATCCCAGGCGTGAGATCCATCATCAGTGTTTGAAATCAGGCCAGACCCCCCGCAGGGAAGGACGAGCTAGGGCTCCCCGAGGCCCGCCCACCTCCCGTGTCCATCGACTCGGCCTGAGGGCCCCTTGCTTCCTGCACCTGGACGGCAGGGCCCACGAGCAGCTGCAGGGACCGGGAAGGGTAAGCGAGGCCCCCGGGGGACCGGCAGGGCGAGTGGCGCCAGCTCAGGCTCCTGCCCCCCGTCCCCGGCGGCGCCCCCCGCTCGAGGCCCACCTGCAGGGCGCTGAGGGACAGGCCGCGGGTCTCCAGCGTGGGGATGCGCTGAGCCAGGTAGCGGGACTTCTCGGCCTCCCGCTCCTCCTGCTCCTGCTCCCAGCACTCCTTGGCCTTGGCCAGCATCAGGCTCTGGAAGGACAGGGGCTGCTGAGCCTGCCCGGCCCTCCTAGGGGACGGCGGACCCCGGGCCGGGCGGCTCCGGCCTCCGCTGGCTCTGTGGCCTGGTCCTCACGCTCGACGGGGCCCAGACAGGGAGCGTGTGGACAGAGGGGCCGCCGAGCGAGGGCGAGTGGCCGTGGCTGCAGGGAGGCCGGGCGAGGGCACGCGGGGCGAACGCACTCGCTCACAAACCTCGGGGCTCACGTCTCCCTCCCAGCCTCCTCTTTCCCTGTCTGACTGTGTCGGGCCACAAAGCTCCAGGAGAGACACTCTCAGCAAATAAAGCAAGTCCCTCCGCCCCTGGCCTGGCCTCCCGCCCTGCATCCGGCCACCACCTCCGCCCACGGACCCTGGCTCTGGGTGACAGCCAGGCCCCCCTGCCTGCTCCCCAGCCCTGCTCTGGCCGGCTTGGCCCTTCCACGACCCACACAGCACCCACAGTCTGCATGGCCCTCGCTCTGCCCGCCACCGGCCGTCCCCAGGGCCAGTGCCCGGCCGGCCTCACCTTCAGCAGGAGTTTGCGAGAGGCAGTGATCTTGGATTTTCTCTGTGGGCAAGAAGAGGAGGCTCAGGGTGAGGCGGAGGCTGTGGAGCTGAGGTGGCCAGGCCAGGAGCGGCGCCGG
>NW_011892431.1:7286-8197 GCF_000151845.1 Pteropus vampyrus
CCCTGACAGGTCCTGTGGGAGACAGGCCCCCTGATAAGGAGGCAGGATGTAGATTGCAGCAGAGGGGAGGTCGGAGGCCAGCATTCCAAACCCCCACAAGTGGCCGGCAAGGACATAGTCAGACGCCCGCAGCCAGAGGGACGGAGCTGGTATTGACGCAAAGCCGGGCTCGTCCGTCCTTGGGGCGCCATGGGGAAAGCAGAGTACCCACGCGACAGTGGGACCGAGGCTGTGTGTGAGTGTGAGCGTGCACGTGCTCGTGTGTGTGCGTGTGTGAGTGTGAGCGCACACGTGCTCGTGTGTGTGTGCGTGTGTGTGAGTGTGAGCGCGCACGTGCTCGTGTGTGCGTGTGTGTGTGAGCGCGCACGTGCTCGTGTGTGTGCGTGTGTGTGCGCGCACACGCGTGCACCCAGGGAAGGAGCTGGCCTCTGAACACCTGATAATCAGGGACACGCATTTCAGGTTGGGCTCACATCCTCCCCCTGCGCTCCACCCCGACCTTGGACCCAGTTCAAGGGCATTCCGGCCCTCCTTGACTGGCCACTTACGGGGTTACACACACCACATCGCATCCTGAGCGCCGAGCAGGAAAGCCTAATCTCAGAGCTGCTGTCTCCAAACCTGGAGCACCCCCCTGTTAGGGACCCCCAGCACCACCTGTGCGGTGGAGCCCACTTCAGAAGCTGCAGGCACCCCTGTGTGTCCAGGCTGCAGCCACGAAGCCTGCCCCATCCGCCTCCTGTTCCCCAGAGCCAGGAGGCGGGGAGGGGCTGGCAGCCTGCCCTCACCTGCGCTTGGCCTGCTGTCCAGACAGAGGGCGAGCGGGCAGCTCGTCCGTACCCCAGAGACCAAGGAGAGGAGGTAGGAGGTGGTGAGCGGGCCGGGGTCCAGTGCTCCAGGCCCCCGAGTCC
>NW_011892432.1:0-1492 GCF_000151845.1 Pteropus vampyrus
ACTCGGTCTATTCCAATTTACTTGGAAAAAATACTGACTTGTGTTAAAAAACCTGCTGTTGTTTTCCATTATTCTGCTAACGAACCTTAGCACCCTTTGCGAAGTCATTGAGCCCTTTGTAACCACATTTCCCACATCTTATAAAAGGGGGATAATGCCGTAGGCTTAATGTGAAAACTACTAAGGAATTATTTTTTCTTTTCTCTATGAAATTTCCAGCTACTTCGTTCAAGTAGTGTGGGGGATTTCACAAGTAGAGAAATCGGTTTTTGTTTATTTTTCTTTCATAGTCTGTCCAGGCACACTGCTGGATGAGGGGACTTCCTCTTGTCATCACAAACGAGCTTGGTTGGGGTCCTTTCAGGGGAAATTTGTACTCCCAGCGTGTATGTGTGTGTGTCCCAAGTGGCTCATGTTTTGGTTATAGTTTTCTTTTTTAAAGTCGATTGCAATAGTTTTATTCTTTTGGAAAAGAAAGACATGAACATTTAAATTTCCCTTTGAGAAAAATTAGTATGCTTCAAAGACAGTTTGGAGGTGCTGGAACGCCCCCTTGTGGGATTCTGAAATATGTTCTATGGCCAGTGAAACAATATAGTGGTTTATTTTTGTTTTATTTCCAACAAATAGAAAAATCTTACTTCAAATGGTAGGTTATAAATTCATCCATCCAGAAATTTATCAAACAAAACATTGAGCTTTTATATCACATCAAATTACTGTGCAAATCGGATTTTTAAGCATGTTCAAAATCATAATTTTGAATTTTTAACATTATTTCAACATTTGAAGACATGTTTTAGGGAAGAGAACTCCTTTGCCAGGTTAAGACCTATAGTTAAATTGTTGTAAATTATTAAACAAAAACAACTTAATTACAAATGTATAATGTCGAAAGTGTTGATATGAGTTTTTCTTTAAACTCATTTTGAAAGTATCAGATCAGAATCACACACCAAATATCAGATTTTGATGTATTCTTTTATTTTATAGCCATTGTTCATTAGTTTTAGTTCCTTACCCTTTTCAAGCAAGTACGTGGCTGCATGTCTACTTTTTCTTCCTTCACCAGCTGTATGTTGAGTGCTGGTTACGTGGTAGGCATTGTGGTAAATGCATCAGACAAGGTGCTCACAGTCTGCTGGGGAAGACAGACCTTAAAAAATATCATTACATTTTAATGAGGAGTGTTAAGGAAGGTCAAGTAAAAGGTGCTGTGGTGTCGGGGAACACAAGCTGGGCCATGACGGACGAATCAGGTTTAAGTAGGTGGGAGAGAGGGTGAGTCCGGGATGTGGGTTCAAAGGAAATAACAGCAAATTTAGAGGCTTAAGGCAAAACGGAGCAGAAAGTAGACCAGCGAGGTTGGAGTATAAACACGGAGGTATGGACTAGGCAGGTGCCTGAATTTTGTAGCTACAGTAAAGGATTTGGGAGTTTGGCCAAGCAGGAAGTCTTTGAAGGGTTTTAAGGAGATAATTGCTTGACCTGA
>NW_011892432.1:3352-6073 GCF_000151845.1 Pteropus vampyrus
TCCTGTTGTAGTTGAGCCTTGGTTGCTGTTTGCACATCAGTGAAAAGGATTGACCCTCGGGCTGGCTGATTGGTCTTGAGGACTGGCCGGTGGAGGAGCAGGGACTGACCCTATGGAGCAAGATTTGCTTCAGCAGTGGTCTGGCACCTGCCTTGCCTGCCTTTTGGGTGTGTTGTCCTTGGATGTGGCCTGGGTGGTGCTCTGGCATTTTCTGACACCAGCCACCTGGGGTGCTGGCCCCAGAGCCTCCTGGGAGGGGCCCTGTCACAGGCCACATTCAGCAGCAGCCCCTTGTGCCCTGCCTTCGGCCACCAGGCATGAGCCACCAAGCAGTCTGCCGATGGCTGCCACCCACGCTGGGCTTGGAGATGCCTCAAGAGGCCAAGTCGTGAACTGAGGCCAGCTTTTACTAAATTTTAAAATGTAATCTACTTTATTCTTTTTTCCCCTGTATTTTAATTGCCTAGATGACAATCGAAGTAGTTAAAAATTGGCTTGTATATAATGTACTTAGGTAATTCTTATAAATCTAACCACTTAAGCATAATTGGGGCGATTCTATTCAGTAGTAAATCTTATTGGAGTAAACAGATGCTGACCCACAGTTGTCAGCCAGGGATTTGGGGACTGCCTTCTTACCTTACAGAGCGTTCCTCGCGTCCCAGCTGTGGATGCCAGGCCGAGTGCCTTTTTGGGACAACTATGCCACACACATTAAACTCAGCAAGAGGAACTCTCACAGCCAGGCCCTTCACATTCACATGCTGCTCTCCCTCACTTCTCTGTGCAGCCACCACCCTCCCACCCACATGGCCGTATCCCTGCATGGGACTGGCATTTCCTTGACTGTCCACAGCACCGCACGTGGCTATTAAGATCTTTAAACTTGACAGAATTCTTAATTCTTTTTATAAACTTTGTCTCTTCTGTCCATAGCTCTTTCACCTAGTAAAAATGGTAGCCAGTTGAATTTTGGACCTGTCTTATGGTTTCATCATCGCTTCTGAGGTCATTCTGGGGATGGAAGGCAGACATAAGAACAGTTAATGGGCTATTATTGGGCGAACCTACTTTAAAATAAAAGTAGACTCCTGGGTTGAAACGAAATGTTCAAAAAGTGTAAGAGATGCCAAACTACAGTGCTCCTGTACATATTTAGAACATATTTATCTGCTTGTTGTCATAGTCGGAATTTTCATGTTGCACAAAGAAGGGCTGTGATTTTCACTAGAATGTAAGCTCGGTTTCAGAACAGATTTTCCTGCTGTAATTATTGTCATATTTCCAGTAAATAGAATACTACTCAGAATTTAGCAGATACTCAAATATTTGTTGAATGCATAAATGCAGTTTCTGAATACATGATAGATTGTCTGCTGTTAATACTAGATTAAGCCTTTTGCTTTCTTTTAAATTCTTTTCCTTTTTTTTTTTCTTCTTTTAGGCAGAAACCACTAATACTAGCCTCTTGCAGGTACAACTAGAATGCAGTTTACATAATAAAGTGTGTCAGCGATTAAAGGTAAAATAGAAAATTCAGTATTTTCTTCTTGCTTTCTTTCTTGCCTTTTTGCTTAGAAATCAAAAATAAAACAGCACATTTATTCTCAGATATATACATGCCCTTGCCTTAAGTGCTTTTCCCCCTAAAATTTGAAGTCACGAAGTTCAGATGATTTTTTTGAGTTTTTCCTTTTTTCTCCATTCTTCCAATCTCAGAGTTGTTATCTGGAATCTGATGATGTTTTACGGCTACAAATGAGCATAATTGTAACAATGGAAAACTCCTCAAAAGAATTTGAAGAAAACACACAAAATTTGTTAGATCATCTTTCTATTATATATGTAGCTACAGATAAATCTGAGACCTCGGGTAAGGTGGAATCTTTAAATCTCATATTTTGATTAAGCTGCATCATCATTCTGTCACATGTACTTACAGACTGTATCATTGCAATCTAAGGCAACAAAGACCCTTCGCTTTCATTATTAAGAGCTTGTAATAATAACTGGTTCTCAGTCTGCAGCTGCTAGTAAATTTTTGGAGTAAATTAAATGGCAGTTGCAAACTATTCTGAGTTTCCTTGGGAATAATGTTTCTTGATAATTCTTGAGAGAGTAAATTAAATGGGCACAACAATCTAATATAAATGTTCACAAAGTATTTGGAGTCTTGTGTCTCTTCTTCCAGTTTTACTGATTTTCAGAAGCTCCGTTCACCAAGTCATTCTGTTTTGTACTTTTTTAATAGCTGATTTGATACTAGTTGTTACTAGATGTCTGACAAGTTAGAGTAGTATAAACTTTAGTGTTTGTTCTATGAATTTTATCTTTGCAAACGTGTGTCCTACTTAAGCGGAAATAACCTAGTTTATCAGTTTAAGTTCATCAGTCTAAGTTCATGAAAACTTTTGTAAGAGACACATATTATATGATCCATGATATTTACAATGTAGGATTAATATTATCCATTGGCTGTCAAGACTGTTCTAGTATGTGAGTGTGTATGTATGTGAGTATGTATTACACACACACACATACACACATACATATTCAGAGAAAGAAAACAGCATCAAAATACAGTTTTATCTTGGCTGTTTTAATTGTTGGTCAAACATCATTTACTTTCTAATCCTCAGAATTGATTATAATAATGATGATTCAACAGAGAGCTTTCCTGTCCTTAAGTTCATAGTTTTTGGTGATTCTTAGAATGGTCAG
>NW_011892432.1:6938-9362 GCF_000151845.1 Pteropus vampyrus
AGTGGCAATTCTTTCTGTGAAATGACTTAAAACTACAAATTAGGCACGTTTCGAAGAAAGTGAATGGGTTTGCTTTCAATACCACAGTCCTAATAGTTCTAAGAAATGGCATAATGGAAAAAATGATTGTGGATGCCACTTTTAGTCTGCCACACATGTAGGATTTTGAGTTTAAAGCGTAACTCAACTGGCAGTTTGAAAGACCAGAATATAAATGTGGTCGATGGAGGTACTGCTTTCACAGATAGATTGTACCAACTCAGTTTTATTCCTTGTGTAGAATGAGATGCAGAAGGTCTAATGAGTATAAACGCAGTCTTATCTGTAGGTTCTTACTTATAGTTAAGGAGATTTCTGTAAAGAAATGTAAGTGGATTTTAAACATATGAAAACATGCCTCATGTCACTTATATTGAAAGAAATGTTAATTTAAAGCAAAAAGTGAGACATCATTTATTACTTAGATCGATGAAAATAAAAAAGATTGTTAATATTCTGTGTTGGTAATGATTAGGGGGAAAACCCACTTATTTTTGACAAGAGTATTAATTGATACAGGCTTTTTTGAAGAGAAAATGGGCAATCTCTATGAAAATTTAAAATGCACATATATGCTCTCCAGTCCTTAATTCTACTTCTAAGAATTTATCTACAGATATACTCACATATGTATCCAAAACTTTACCTACAAAAATGTGCATTGATTGTGACAACAGATTAGCGTAGACATCCATCAATAGGTAGCTGATTTAAATCGTAGTTCACCCATGGGGACCATATACTCTGCAGCTATTAAAAACTGTACGTGGACATGTAATGCAAGCAGTATGTGTACATTTGGGTTTTTTAAAGGATAGCCGTGTACTTGTATATGTGTAGAACAGCTGGAAGGATGCCCAAGAATCTGTTAACAGTTGTTTCTTCTAAGATAATTGGGAAGTCAGGGGTGAAAGGTAGACTTTATTTTCACATTTTTTGTTAGCATTTGAATTTTTTTTTTTTAATTGCGCGCGTGTGTGTGTATAGCTTTAGAAAAAGAGCTGAGTATTAGAGTTAAGAATGCAATACCAATAATTTAATAACCTAGCTCCAGGAAAGCTTGATGTTTCGATTAAGCAGCAGTGATTTGAAATGCATTCCCACCTTTACTGTGAAGCTCCCTCTTGTCACTGAGGTGCGTTCCTTTCTCGCTCATGCCCCCACGTGCTCCTCTTCACTCCACCCAGCTGAGCTTTATCTTTAACTTTTGTCATCTCTGGAAGACCCAAGGACTTCTTATTTATGGTGAATACAGATCTCTGTTAAAAAAAAAAAAGGCCACAAAGTGTTGATTCGTTTTTTTCCCCCCCAGAAAGAAATGAGATGTCGGTTTATAAAAGGGGGTGGGTGGGGTGGCAGACATCGTGTTTTAGATAACTGGCAGCAAGCCAGTAAAGAAGAAGGACAGTGTTTGAGAAAGGATTTTGCCATTTATATCTGATGCATGATTTTAATGGAGACAGAAAAAGTGAAGTGATTAAAAAGTTATAAATTAACACATGTATCTTGCGTTTGTTTACGAGTAATGAAAGAAAAGATACTTACACTTCACATTTATTTCTTTTACCTCAAAACAGCTACATCGTGTGACAGTGGAGTGAAGGAAGAGATGAAGAAAACAAAAAATGCTCCAGCACTAAACGCCTGCCTCTCCTCTCCTGTGGTTCCAGGGTAGGTAAATTCTACTTTCTCTGAAATCATATGGGATTTTTTTTTTTTTTTTCCATTTAGAAATGATTTAAAATATAACTAAGACTTGTGTGATTCTGGACTTGCCTTCCATGCAGTGGCACTGCTAACAAGCAGAGGAAGGGTTGTTTGCACAGTGGGAAAGAGGAAGCTGAATGATTCCCATCACTAAACAGGTTCTGGGCCCAGCAGCAAGGTGTGGGAGAACAAATTAGTCCCCTGTGTTTCTCAGTCCCGTTTGGGTCCTGGTTTTGCCCCGGCGGCCTCTGTGAGCTGTCCTGGTCCTGGCTCTGTCGCTTTCCCTTTGGCCTTCAGGTGCTCCACTTGTGGGCAGGGAGGTTAGAGAAAGTAGTCTGTAAGGTCCTTCCTAGCATGCAGTTCTGACGTTTATGATGCTACCCTTTCTGTAGGTCGAGGCTTATTCGAGTGCAGACGGTTGTCTTATTCTGGGGGCTGATAGCATGCATGTGTGCTGTGTTCGCAGGTATTTTAGAATGGAGTCTTCTGCAACCCAGTTTCACATAGAGACCCACGAGAACACATCGGGAGTTTGGTCAATGTGGTACCTCAACCATTTTGACCGTACTATTGTACTAAATGATGTGTTTATTTCCAAGGAGACCAAGCACCTTTTGAAAGTACGTATAGTATTTTTATCTAAGTTTTAGCCTATTTTAAGCTTTGTTTAAGGTCAAG
>NW_011892433.1:0-5884 GCF_000151845.1 Pteropus vampyrus
CAGGAAGAATCTACAATTTAATTGTGAGATTCAAATTCTTCTGAAAATCCTGCCTCCTCTGTCCTTAAAAAAATTTGTAATCCTCCTCCCAAACTTCTACAATTAAACTTTCGCTTCTTTTCATTCTCACAGGACCATTTGGAAGGGTTTTGGTTTTTCAATAAGTATATGAATACACAAATGTTAATACTTTCCATAAAAGTATTTTTAACCCAACTCCTAACCTGCCAAGATTTCTCCTGAACCGTTCACTTACCATTTGCCACCCACATACAGACCCACAGACAGACCGACCTTCGATCCAGTGACAGCACTTACAGCTGATTAAAGTGTCTTGGAGGTGATGACAAAAATATGCTCCGTTTACAAAAACAGGCAACATGGAAGGGCACGTCTGTGATCAGAAAAAGCACAAATCTGTGGAGGAAGCTGCTTTCAATTTGCATGAAGACTGCCCGGGTTCGGAAGGAGACAGTGGCTGTCCCAATGGTCACATGGCACAGCATCCTGAGGGATCCCCTACCTTAATATGTTCTTGCTATTTCTTATACCAAAAATATGGAACAAAACTACTACTAATAAAAAAAAGGAGCTAGTTTTAACTTATTTCTCCTTGTCAGAAGGCAGAAAGTGTTAGATTAAAGAAGAAATTTATGACCCTGGAAGCTTAATGGGAGAGTCTGAAGTCTACGGAGAACACAGCACCTGCAGTGAATAGTTCTTCCACTCTGAAACCTGCCAGAATGAGGGACTGTCAAGAAGATGCATGGAGGAAATACGTACTGCCTGCGAAAACTGGATCTCATTGTAAATACGGTGGATACGCTTCAGACACCGTGTGCACCTTAGCCCTGCATGTCACAACTGCCCCAGAGCATGATCCAAGGGCTTTCATTTCAGTGAGAAAGTGTGATAATGTTGTCAGCCCCGGGTGTAAAACTGACTTGAAACAAGCTGCTATAATCAACTTCCCCCAGACCGACTGAACTGTATGCATGCTAGAATGCAATAAATAATTAATGCAATTAAAGACATGGCATGTGCCCACAATAGAATTTAATCTGTTCAAGCTGAAGAATAAAGTTCATTTAAAATAATTGTTACCATATTTACTCATGGATATGACTACACAACACCATGCTTCACATCACGTAAAATAACTTTGAAAGCCGGGTCTTTAATGTCACCTTGGAGATAAATGTCCCTAGACATACAAATTCTTGTATAAAACTTTAAAAAAAAAAAAGCCTAGAAATAATTGTAGAAATTAGAAAATATAGAAAACTTAAGAAGAAAATATAAATCACCGATAATTTAGCTCCCTTCCACCACCCAAAAAACCCTACGGTTAACATTTTAGAAGTAAAGACAAACATGCATCAGAGGCTGCTGGTTCAAAAAGTTGGGACAGAGTGAAGAGATTGAGGAGGATGCGTTTGCTTTTCTCCATACCATCTAAATTGTTTTTTTTTATCATGCACATGTATTAATAATTTTAATTTTTATAGAACTAGTTTGTATGCACATGCACATAACTTCCAGACTTTTCTCTGCGTACATATTTTCTAAAAAGCTAAAATTGCGACTACATTGTGTAAATGACAGGAAAAAAAATATATGTTTAGGAAAAAAAAAAACAGAAAGACGTCTCCCACATTGCTTCCCGGCCCTTCCTGATCTGGGGGGTGCGGGGGAGGATGAAGAACCCCAGCGCCGTGCCAGTCAGGAGGTACGTGACCTTCACAGATAGCACTGTGTGTGAGTGTGAGGGCAGATGGGGCGCGTGACCCACAATCTCTCTCACAAGAAATACAACACTATTGTTTTCTAGATTTCTCTCATTAGAGTTGAAGAGGATCCGTTCAGTCTTCTAAGATTTTAAACGAGACACCAATACCTAGAAAGGTTATATTCGCAAAGCTAGTAAGCCAGAGAGCCTGGCTGGAAGCCCGGCCTCCCCAGCCACCCCAGATACCCCAGCCTCCCTGGGCAACCCAAACACTCCAGGCTCCCCGGGCACCCCTGCCTCCCTGGCCACCCCAGCCTTCACACCCATCCCCGCCCATCCCCGCCCAGGCTGTTAATTGCAGGCATTTCACATCTAAGTTTCACTGCAGAGATGGAGGGCAGTCTCAGATGAACCCTGTGGCATGGTGACTTTAGGCCGCTCTGTGACCCCCGACACAGGAAAGACCAGTTCCCAAATCAAAGTTGTGACCACATTACTTCCCACTTGACTCTTTAAACCTGAATCTTTGCATTTTGCTTTATTTTCATTTTAAATCAAAGCACTTTGTTGGACTGACTTCTCTTAATGATTTGGCCCAAAGCGTTCTCCCCTCTACCACAGACAAGTTCACAAGGTGCACTTCAAACCACCGAGGTGCACCCCCTTTTGAGGAACATGGAACACTCAAGCCTCACTGTGTTCACTATACCTGTTTCTGTCCCTGACTTCACGTCTGCGCCATTCCAAGCCTGAATTAAACTCCCTTCCAATGTATTCTACGCTTTCTTAGGCTTTATAAAAATATAGCTAAGTGACAGTGTTAGATAAGTCACTGCAAAATCTCGAAGTGCCTCACGTTTACAGTGCTATTTTTTCAGGCTTCTGGAAGAAGATGTTTAAATTATTGGGTCTAAATACATTACTTTGCCCCAGATTAAGTTAACAAAAGTCAGTGTCACAATGTCAGAAGAAGGACCATTAAATGTTCGTTCAGGTAACTGGATGAGGCTCGCTTGTGGCTAAATTTAATAATTTTTAAAAAATGTTTTTAGTGGTAAAATACACATAACATAAAATTTACTATCTCAAACGTTTTTAAGTGTACAGCTCGATATTATTAAATACATGCATAATGTTGCACAGCCGTCACCGTCATCATCTCAAGAACTCTCTCATTTGCAGATGAAAACTCCATAACCATTCAACAGCGACTCCCCGCAAGCCCTGGCAACCTGGCGACCACCATTTTACTTTCTGTCTCATTATTTTCTTTCACAAGAGTAATTCCAAAGTTTGAGTCGTGGAGTAGAGCTGAAACCTGAAATGGGATTTTAATATTATGCACCTTAAAAGGCCAACAGGAAAGCCATGTCCCATATGAAGCAGAAATCCAAGCTAAGTAAGATCTGAGAAACTAAAGAAATTTGTAGGGCTTTAAAAAAAGGACTAGGAATGCATATTTGTGTACATACATACATATACACACACAGACACAGAGAGATTTCTAGTCTATGGAATAAGTTTCATATTTTTATGGAATAAAAGAGACTCAAGTCCTATTAAATAATAAATATGCTGGAAGAAGTGAGCCATCTGAGTGAGTAAGCAATCAGCATAAGTTCGGCAATCAGGAGTTTAATGAGAGTATTTTCACAGTAATTCTGATCTTTAAATTGTGCATACTAGTTCTTATTAATGAGGACATCCCCCATCTTGCCTGCTGTGTGAAATTATTTATTTTTCAATTGAAATTGAACTGACATTATTACACATGGTCTCGTTTTAGGACAAAGGCTTTCATTTACTGGAGAATCCACTGAGCATCCCACGGGCCCAGAATGGGACTTTATAATAACGGGTGCCAAGTGTTCCTAAGAAATGTCAACCATTAACAACGACAGCAACTACTCCTGAATTATGTCTTCCTTTTCTGGAAAGAAATCAAGGACGAAGGGATAAGGTGACCTCGGAAAAAAATCTGCTCTCAGAAACCAAGCAGAGAGGAGAGAGGAGGTTAAAGGCATAGCCTTTGGAGCTGAGCAGACCTGGGTTCAAATCCTGACACCTCGCTTCGAACTTGTGACCTGGCAAATCACGGACGTGAACCTGTGTATCCTCAGAGGTAAAGCGAGCATCCGTGAGTAAGGCTGCTGGAAGGATTCACTGAATGATGAACGTGAAGGCCTCAGTCAGTAGTAACCTCTCCCATTACTATAAGCTAGTGCCTCGTGAGGAACAGAAGCAAACCTCCGCCTTCTCTCCTCCCCCACTCCACAGAAGCTCATTGATTTATCTACAATAAGTCATTGGCTTGAGAGTGAGCTGACTTACCCAAGAATATAAAAATTATTGGTTAAAGGAGAAAATAATTTTAAAATACACATAAGAGACAGTCAAAGACTTAACACGCCCCCCCGCATCCCCACGTTGCCTTATTTTTACCATTAATGATTTGGCGTGCATTCTTTCAAACTTTTTCTGTGCACCCATAAATGTATATTGTGGTTAGCTGTCCACCCTAAAAAACAAACAGATTCGTGTACGTGCTATCCTGTAAATGACTTGCTTTACTCAACAATATATAATAGACAACTGTCTTTTTAATGGTTTCCTAGAATGAATATGCTTTATTTAAGCACTCCCCATATTAATAGATATTTAAGTGAATCCAATTTCTTTGCTACTAAAAAAAAAGGTTGAGCTAAGTGCTTTACCTAAGTACTTGATTGATCTGAAACTTAACTTGACAGTGGCTAGCTTGATCTCAGCGACATCCGATCACAAACAAGGTCACGATAACAGAACGGGAGGGACGAGAGAGGACTTTCATTGGCATTTGGAAGATGTTTTTCCCTTTGAGGCGGAAGGAACCCATTGAAGAGGAATGCCTCCTCCCCGTTTTCTCAGGGCAGAGACAAAGCTCACATGCTTAAAAGTACATACGTGTTTAGGATTCTAGACTTGGTTTAACTCAAAATGGCCTTGATTGGATGGGGTCCCTCCACAGTATTAAAACTGCACTAATTGCATTCTTCAAGCCAGCTGAAGGCTGACAGCTTCCGCTCCCGGCTCATTATCAGAGCACTTCAAGGGGCTCCATTATGAGTGGAGCACCTGGTCCAAATTTATTTCAACGGCCCAGGGCAAAATGGGAAGGTGCTTAATGTTCAACCACAATGGTGACATTTTTATGAGATATCCAAGGTTCAGAAACAAATAAATGAAAGGTTTGAAAGGAGCACGAACAGAAACTGTGACAATAAAAATTCAACATTAATATATCAATTTTAAACCATATACCACCCAGACACTTGGGGTGAGGCCAAAGGTTCAATGCGGGCTAAACTGAAAGAAAAAAAGAAGGGGGGAAAAAAGCCAGTGCCCAACTCCTCCCACGACAGCCGCGGCTAAAAAGGCTGATCAGACGTTTAATTTAAGGACATCAGAATGAGATGCGGATTCTGAGCTCGCTTAACAATTATGTTATCAACTGGCACCAACACAAGAATGAAAGGCAGACAATTCAGCCAGAATCAGGAGGATCAGTTCTCAGTGTATTATGTTCATACCTTCTCTCTGGTTCGCTTACATACTTGCTGTCTTTCTCCCTTTTAAAAATTCCCTTTTGGAAATGAATAAGGTAAAGATTCCTTACACAGATGTTTCCATAAGAAAACATTGTGCAAATATGTATTTCGAACTTTTTAATAAAGGTATAATAGGAAAACTTTCCCAAGTAGATCATAGCGGGTCCAAAGTAAACATTACACCCTACTGCATAAATCCATATCTAGAGACTCCTTGTCCAGTGGGATTTTGCTCTCTGCGGTTGAGCATTTGCAGAGGACTGAGTATGCAGGCGACAACCAATTTTAAAGCCCCGAAACCCAGCTGCAGAGCATTAGTGAGCTCTACCCTCCACTAAGACTCAGTTTAAAGAAATATTTAAAATAAACATTTGTATCCTTTTACTAAACACAACAATGACACTCACTCACATTGGAATCTGAGAAAATGATGCACGAAAAACTATAACACCGGCGCTTCACAATGGGAACGCTGACCAAACTGGATCGCTACGGATTTACTGAATGTTTAGTCTCTTAAGAGGAAAAGAGAAGGATAATTAATCAACTGCACTAGGAATTTTTTTTT
>NW_011892433.1:9189-11575 GCF_000151845.1 Pteropus vampyrus
GTTTGAACTGCGTGGGTCCACTTATATACGGATTTTTCCCCCCAATAAATACAGTTGGCCCTTCGTATCTGCAGATTTTGAATCCTCCAATTCAACCAAGAGCCGGCGAAAGCAGCATTTTCACGTTCCCAGCCACGGTTTCCCAGCTGCAGACCCCAACCACGGATCGAAAGCACCGTTTTGGTTCCCGGTTGGTTGAATCTGGATGCAAAGGGCCAACAGCTAACTAGTTTTGGGGGGGGTCAAACGTTACAGACAGATATTTGACTTTCCATGGGGGTCGGTGCCCTTCGTCCTTGCATTATTCAAGGGTTAAGTGTAGTTAAGAAATCTAAAATCCAGATAATTTAAAAAGTCCTGCCTAACTTGGGCCGTGACCCCCAAAACTGCATCACACTCACCGCCACGCCCAGGAGCCTCCGCTTCCGTTTTCATCATGTCATAACTCACAGCTCAAAATGCATCTTCATTCCCATTTTTCTGTGACACTGGTATTCACAATGGGAAATATGTTGAGAAATACTGAAAAACTAAGCCATGGGGAGCAAAACAGAATGTCAAAACTATGACTTAAAGGAATTCATTATGAGAAATCAGGGAAGTAGCATGTCTCCAAACAAAAAACTTACTTGAGAATTCATCTGTGGGTTAGCAAAAATTAAAATGACGCCAACAAGGACACGCGGTTCACAAGCAAATCAATAAATGTTTGTTGATGGACTAAGTGCTCAAGAACTTGACTCCTCTCAAAATGTTTAATTATAAAATATTATACTCACTATGCAGCAAGCCCTATTTTAAATGCTTTGTTCCTTATGATTGCATCACAACGCCCAGGGTACCGACATCTTTACTGACTACAGCATCAGTTTACAAGCCACAGTGAGTGCCATGAGTCAGAGAAGTGATTTATTAATGAGGGGAAGATATCGAGAACCAATAGAGTAAGCTGGTAAATCTGGGGGAAAGCACAGGGAGAAGGGGCACAGGGGGAAGGAGCTGGCAGAGCCAGAGGATGCTTTGCATTCCCTCGACTTTGCTTTGCAGCAGAGAACACAGTAGGAAAGGTGACCAAGTCTAGTTAAGGTTTTGGCACAGACTAAGCCAAGGGGTCGCAACCCTCAGTAAGCCTGGAATGGTGCGCTCCCCCTCTCATCACAATGACATCATGATGACAGAAAACACATGCAACTGAAAGACAGAGCACCTTGTTGGGCTCCAACTCGGAGGAAGGTCTGGGCGGAGTCTGCACTGCAGAGGATGAGCTTCGGGGGGTGAATCAAGAGCTTCTGGTTCAAGGTTTGGTCATAACAAGCACCAATAAGGCCAGCGACTGCCATATCCACTAGCTCTTTCTACCTCTATCCACACTGGCTCACAGTGGCTGGTTTTGGGAACTCAGAAGGGCCCTGGGTCTGGAGGATGCAGCATCCATACCCCTGGGACAGGCTGGAGGGGCTTGGAGCACTGGTGGTGGCCTCTGCTCTATCTGTGCCTTGGCCAGGAGCCTGACACTGCCCAGAGAGATGTGGGACAAGACCTCAGGCGACAATCACAGGAAAGAACTTAGTAAAACACAAAGGCCAAGGAGTGTGAGGTGCTCAGAACCTCATGGAGAATGATCCCATACACCTTCCTTAATAGGAATAATAACATAGACCAACCTTTTCCATTTCTACACGTTCATATATTATGACATCCTTATAACAACAAAATTTGGCACTTTACTTTCTCAGTAAGATCGATATAGCATAGCTCCTGTTAACCTGCATGCCTGGCTGATGACAGAGGTCAGCAAGTGTCTACCGAACAAATCGGCGACCAAGGTGAGCCAGCGGGGCTGGACAAGCCCATGCTACAAATCACTTTCAACCTAAAAATGGTACATTTTGAGACAGCAAATACATTTATTATGTCAAAGCCCCTATGTTGTTTTAGAATAGAGTATGTGTGATAATTATGAGAAAGTATATGGAGACTTAAAACTTTAAAGAAACCTAAAGCATTCCTTACACTGGTCTCTTCTGACAACATGAAGTGAGAGTTGATAGAATTTTTCAGAAAAATCAAGCCAAGGGATCACTTCCTTCCAGGCAAAGCATGGGTGTGCGTGGGGGAGGGAGGCACGGTCGTTCATCCTCGTGGTCCTGTGCTTCTGGCCTCTCGGCAGCATCCGGCTGCCTGACGAGCGTTCCTCACCAAAACCCTTTTCTTGGCTTCCAATTTGTCTTGGTCCATTCGAGCTGCTCTAACAAAATACCATCAAGCAGGTGCCTTCTGAACAACAGAAGATATTTCTCGCAGATCCGGAGGCAGGGAAGTCCAAGGTCAAGGCGCTGGCAGATTCGGTGTCTGGCGAGAGCCCGCTTCCCGGTTCAGAGATGGC
>NW_011892434.1:0-720 GCF_000151845.1 Pteropus vampyrus
GTGTTTGGTACTTAACTGCACCTGTGTGTCCTGTGGGTTACTTGGAGGTTCCATATCAGCCCAGGTGACTTATTTAGGGAACTGAATCCCAGGCTGTGCTGAATGTCCTCCCTTCTTTTCCTTCCCTAGTCCCCTTTCTCAGAACAGATCAGAGAGAGAAATGATACGTGTGTGTATGTGACTGTATTACTAGACTGTGGACTCCTTTAGGGTGCCATGGGGCCCAGCACACAGAAGGTGCTTAACAAATGTTTGTTGAAAGGAATTCACCTATCATTCACACTTGATTTTTTTTTTTTTGGTTCTTCTTAATTAAGTCTTTCCCCCTACCTCCTTTAAGGCTCTAGATTAAAGATAGAATACCTAAAACTTGGTGGACACAAACTAGGCCTCACTCCCAGGTACAATTTTGATGGAGTGACCCTCCTTCCACCCTGCAGACACCAGCAAAGTGGGCACAGCCATCCACATCACACTCATCTGCTACTGCTTCACTCCGCTATCGGAGTTGTGTTAAATGATCTCAGGAAATGGAGAGTGGGTGAGTACGTTATGATCTGCAAAGATTTGGCCATGAAACCAAAACTGTGTTCTTTCAGAGAAATCTATAGCCCATGGGCTTCGCAAATTTGGCCATTTTGCTACAAAGAAATCAAAACCAGTTCTTTCCTTCACTGGTGCATGCTGGAGAAAATAGTGAATCAGCCAACAGCCAATTCA
>NW_011892434.1:1356-2033 GCF_000151845.1 Pteropus vampyrus
ATTTTTTTTTTTTTTTGGTTCTTCTTAATTAAGTCTTTCCCCCTACCTCCTTTAAGGCTCTAGATTAAAGATGGAATACCTAAAACTTGGTGGACACAAACTAGGCCTCACTCCCAGGTACAATTTTGATGGAGTGACCCTCCTTCCACCCTGCAGACCAGCAAAGTGGGCACAGCCATCCACATCACACTCATCGGCTACTGCTTCACTCTGCTATCGGAGTTGTGTTAAATGATCTTAGGAAATGGAGGGTGGGTGAGTACGTTATGATCTGCAAGGATTTGGCCATGAAACCAAAACTGTGTTCTTTCAGAGAAATCTATAGCCCATGGGCTTCGTAAATTTGGCCATTTTGCTACAAAGAAATCAAAACCAGTTCTTTCCTTCACTGGTGCATGCTGGAGAAAATAGTGAATCAGCCAACAGCCAATTCATCAGAAAGGGTTTGCTACATCCCAGATGTGGAGATGGTCACAGAGGCCACACATTTCGGCAATACAGCCCATAATACGGCTGTCATGAATCTGCTCTGCTGGGCCTTTGTGCTGGATGCTTTCCTAAAAGTGTCTTCCATTTGTTGAGTCCTTTTTGTATCTTCCCAGCTCTGTACTAAATGCTTACTCTCATTTCATCTTCCCAGTGACACTGGGTGTTGTAACCCCTGTTTATAAGTGAGG
>NW_011892434.1:4143-4595 GCF_000151845.1 Pteropus vampyrus
AGAGGCAATGACAGACCAGTGAGAGTTCCAGTCAGTCCTCACAGGTTGCAGGTTGTCTTTGCTCTTCCTTATTTCATATCCATCTTTCATTCCTGCCTACCTGTCCTATAGACCTCAGGCTCCTTACACCAGAAACAGAAACAATGGCCTCCTATAACCCTGTAATCAGCTCCCATAGGTGCATAAGGACATATCCCTATAATAAGTTTCTTGAGATATACATTTCCTGGTGGTTCTGATTCTCTGATAAAACCCTGATAGATACAGGAGGTGAAAGGGGAAAAAAATGACAGAGTATCATGGTAGAAGAAAAGAGTATGGAGCCAGAGTAGTATGCAACTATAAAATGCTGTGCATAGCATTTATAGAGAAAAAGACTGGGGGAGACAAAGGTGAGGAGCAGGAGCTTAGCCAACTCCATATACAATGGCAGAGGCTGTGCAATGAGAAGT
>NW_011892435.1:0-484 GCF_000151845.1 Pteropus vampyrus
TCCAAGATCGCACAACAGCTGAGTGAGAGAGCCGAGACTGGAACACATCGGTCGATTTCGCAGCTAGTGCTCTTGACTGCCCCACCATCTTCTTCCTCTGAGCCTCTGCTTCTTCATCCATAAAATGGGTGTGATTGCTACACATACCTCGTGGGTTTATCGCAAGAGTTACGCGGAACAATGCAAAGCCAAGTGACTTATGTGAGAACGTCAGCTGTTGTCTTTATCAGACAAGATTGAACATTCGTGGGTAATGAAAGAAAGAGATCGCTTCCTTTGATAAAAGCCTGGGAAGGACAGTCGGGTGAGCCTGATGGGCCTTTCCCGCAACCTCACTGGTGCCACTTAGTCAGCCATGGGGAGCTGAGAGGCAGCCTTCCTCTCTAACCCAGTATGCTGGGGAAAATCACATTTGTGTGAGAAGTTGGGATATGCTAATTAATCATTTTTGTCATTTGTGCCAAAATATAATAATTTGAGCTGG
>NW_011892435.1:1845-3356 GCF_000151845.1 Pteropus vampyrus
GCCTGACATTTCCACTCCCATCAGAGGGCTGCTTTGTTTCAGGTGACAAGATTATCATAGGATCCATCTCCTGCCTTAGAGACAAGCGCTCCCCTAGTACAAGACAGAGACAAAACAAAAGGGCAGGACCCTGGGCCTGGGGGCCCAGAGTGATGTCAAACCTCCGCTGATCAAGGAAGCTGCTTGTTCCGAATAGCCTTATCCCAGGATCTAAAATGGGCAGCAAATAGAATGGTTTCTAGGCTCCCCCTCAGCTACAGATAAAAATATCATGGGCTCAGGGATGTTCCCAGTCATAAATCAATCAGCTAGGACTATTTCTGTTCTTATCCCTTGCCTGAGGACCTCTATTCATCCTGTCCTCCCTGTTCTGGTCTTCCAGCCACCTTAGCTCTGAAGTAGGTGGAGGTCCATCCTCTGCCTTCGGACAGCAGTTCAGCAACTCAGCCAGACCAGCGTCAGGGACCTACACCTGCCTACAGGTGAACATATGGGCGCTCGGTGCCTCCACCAGCCTCTGTGAGCCTGCTTAGCCTGAGTCCACTCTGACAGCGTGATCACCTCCCAGGACTCACCAGCTTTCCCGGCCTGCCTGGCCAAGTTGCAGCCCATGGGCCGCGGGGGGTTTTCGAGGAAGCCCTCTGCCTGGCTGTGGGTAAGGCTTCTCCTTCATGTCATTCCAGAGATTAAAGCCCCACCTACTAAGGCCACTGCAAGGATTAAATGAGATCCTATAAGCACTAAATTTGGCACCCTGCAGGTTGCAGACACTCAGAGAATAAAACTTGCCCCACTTTCCTGCCAGCCATTGTTGGGAGCTCAGCTCCCACAGCTGACCTATGTCTTCAGAAAGCTCCTATGAGGAGATTTTTGTCACTCTGAAACCCTAAGCAGCTTCAAATCCAGCCCTCGAAGAGACTTTTGAAGACATTTGGTCTACCCCGAGATCCTAAATTTGTGCCCTAGTAACTCACCACAGATGCGACACTGCTGGGCCAGCAGACTGTGGTCTCATAATAAGTGTTCCACCGCCCTCTGCAGGTTTCCGTGTGACACTGCAGGCAGTGTTGGCTGAACCTTTGTGATCAAGGACCCTCACTCTGCAAACTTGAGACAGTTCACAGATTAAGACTGCAGGGCAAGGGCAAGTGTCTGAGGAGGACAGTACCTCAGCAGGACACAGTGATTTACAGCTCACGAAACACTTACCCATTTGATTCTTATGACCACTCTGACTTGCCTCTGTTCCTAAGTTCAGAAGAGAATTCAGTCATTCTTCAGCCCTTACAGCCTCACCATTAGCAGCTGACACATCTCAATCTCAGGGTAGTCCTAGGACATTCCAGAAAATCATTCAAAACAGACTTGTGTGTATATCAATGTAAATACATGCTCTGAGGTGAATTTTGCAAGAAAGTGTGTGTGTGTGGTGTCTTGTCTAGAGATAAAGGCTGGCTAAGATACAGCAAATATTAGCATTTGGTATGGTTATAAGGATTACCAAACATTTC
>NW_011892435.1:4811-5171 GCF_000151845.1 Pteropus vampyrus
ACCAAGGTTTACAGTTTTCTGGTATACCAGTGGCACACTAGGAAGGAACAACAAAGAACTCACTGCCAAGGTCTTCGCACAGGGTGAAACATAGTACCCTTCCCCCACGCTCACATACATGCCACCTGCCACCACTGCCAGCCACCATTCCAAAACCAAACACCACTCTGCAGTCCCAGCTGCTAGACATACCCCCAAGGCAGGACTCCCTAAGTTCCTAGTCCTTCATTTGTTTTTATTGGGCACTTTCCATGTGGCAGGCACCCTATCAGCTTCTGGAGATATAGAGATGACCAAACACAGAAGTGGTCCCTTCTCACCTGGCACTCACAGTCATTTGAAAGCATGATTGGTTCATAG
>NW_011892436.1:0-1478 GCF_000151845.1 Pteropus vampyrus
TCTCCCTTTAACACCAACACTCCTAACTGCTACTCTAGATAATCATTCTTAGACATGGCCTCCTGGCCAGACCTGGCACCAGCAGGTAAAAGGTACAGTACGGGAGAGTCTGGCTTAAGATAAAGAACAGATTACTGACCATCAGAGGTATCAAAAGGAAGATGTGCTACTTTGATAGGTAATAAGTTCTCAGTCGCTGGAGGTAATCAAGCACAAACAGCAAAACTTCTTGTCTGCCTGTTGTAAAGAGGGCAGTATGCTTTTCTGAATACTGAACATTTCAGAGCCTCAGTTCCCTTGTCTGGAAAATGGCGGCTGTAACAGCCCCTACTTCCCAGTGTCGTCGAGAGGTCGGAGCGGGAGAACGGGTAGCAGAGAACATGGAGGCCAGTGCCGGCTCAGGGCAAAGCCTCGCTAGGTGATACCCAGGAAGCATACTTCTTGCCTCACACATTCCAGCCATGGCCACTTCCCTGGGCTGTGGATTCTGAGAAATTCAAAACCACTTCAGGAAAAACAAAAAGCTTATCTTAGTTCTCATGAATAATAGATCTTGAAGACTTGCCTCCATCCATTGCCCTCTCCTGCCCAGGCCCTCCTGGCGCCAGGTGGGGGAAGGCAGCAGAAATATGAATCTCGGTCAGTGTTGGCTGGAGAACATGTAAGAGCCACAAAGTTCCCTTCCCTCTCCCCGTGTCCCCCTGGAAACAGCCATCAGAACATCAGGCATGGGTGGAGCACTCCGCACTGTACAAAGCCCTTGGTTTTTACAATCGCCCAGGCAGGCCGGTGTTACGACCCTCACCACCCGATGGAGGGGTAAGAGTGCAGACGCCGAGAGGGGCCGAGCTGCCAGGGTTCAAATCCCAGCTCTGCCTCTTTCTAGCTGTATGATGTTAGGACAGCTACTAAACCTCTCTATACCTCAGTTTCTCCATATGAAAAATAGGGATAATAGCACCCACCTCATAGAGATATTGAAGGATTAAATGAGTTACTACTACCGGCACACGATTAGTCCTAAATGAAGAGGAGTAAGCAACCTTTGTCACATCTCCAGGATATAAAGGCTGATAACAGCGTTCACCATCTACTACGTGCGAGGTGCGACCCTAAGTCATTTACACATGTTGGCTCTTTCAATTCTTGCAAAGAGATAGCACTGAGTCCATTTTACAGATAGAAAACTGAGATTTGTAAAGGTTAATTGGCTTTCCCCAAGACTGGACCAAAGTCGCTAAGTAGCAGGGCTATGAGGCAAGCACGGACTTTGACTCTAAATTCTCCCTACTGTCTTCGTCCCCCATCCTTCTTCACTGAACCCTAAGAAATAAAGAGCATTCATCCTGTTCCAGGCTCAGTGCTAAGTGCTTACACATGCTGGTACTTAGCACCGTGTTACCTAACTTAATTCCCAACTCAGTCGTGAGCCCCAATTTCTACCAGGAAACAGGTGGGGAGAGGTTAGGTTTTTCTGC
>NW_011892436.1:5428-5861 GCF_000151845.1 Pteropus vampyrus
TTAATGTGATTAATCGGGTTAAAAAGATCAGGCTGCTGAGCTGGTTTCATAAAAGACCTTCGCTTTCTTCCCCATCACCGAAATCTGGTGCCTCCACACCTTTCCCATCCACCTCCCATCCCTTCTAGGGTTTGGGGATTTTCCCCCTTTTCTTGCTTTTGCAATTTAATGCGCTATTAGTGAGTTAGGACTGGGTTAGGTTTCGCACAAGAGCAAAGAGCATTAGCTGGTGTTCATTTATCCGACAAATACTTCTCGAGCACCTACTGTGTGCCAGATGCTGTGGGATACAGTGCGCTGGCTATACAGTAGTAAATAAAACAGTCAAAAATTCCTGCTCTGGGACGTGGTTCCATAGCGAAGCGGTTAGCAAGTCTGCTTTACACGCAGAAGGTCCTGGGTTCGCACCCTAGTGGAGCCACGGTCCAGGGTC
>NW_011892436.1:6782-7179 GCF_000151845.1 Pteropus vampyrus
TCTGCTTTACACGCAGAAGGTCCTGGGTTCGAGCCATGGTCCATGGTCTACGGCCATGCCACCCTGAACAAGCCTAATGTCGGATCTCGGAAGCTAAACAGGGTTGGGCCTGGTTAGTACTTAGATGGGAGACCACCTAGGAAGATCAGGTGCTGTAGGCGTAAATAATAATAAATTAATTAATTAATAAAAATTCCTGTTCTGGCAGAGCTGACATTCTAGTGGGTTGGGGCGGGATGCGGGAGATAGGCAATGAACAAAATAAATAACTAATGTAGTGTGTCACATGGTGTCCAATGCTAGGAGAAATATGAAACCGAGGAGGAGGAAGTGGAATTCTGGAGTGGGGGTGCAATTTTACGATCAGAAAAGGCCTGAGAAGGTAATGTTTGAGTCA
>NW_011892437.1:0-2050 GCF_000151845.1 Pteropus vampyrus
AGCTTCCGCCAAGGCAGGCGGCAGGAAGCGCGTGCTGTCCGCCAGACCAGGCCGCAGCAGACGCTGGGGCGGCAGCTGCAAAGCCCCCCTCGAGGCGGCAGTCCCCGGGCACCTGCACCCAGCTCCCCGCCGTGGCATTCCCCGAACCCACTTTCCACGGCTCTGTACTCATCACAGAACGCGCTGCCTGCAGTGACAACCCTCGAATATCGCGGGGTCACACAACCAGACGTCTGTGTGCCCCTCACGTCACAGTCTGGGCCGGTGAAGTCGCAGTGGGATCTGGACAAAGGCTGTGAGTGGAAAGATTTGAGTTTGGCAGAATTGAAGGCTGTTTGTCCAGACCGGCTGGAGCAGTTGGGGCTGCGTCACCCCTTCTGTCTGTTCTGTCCTCTCCCTGAGTGAGCAAACGCTGTGGCTAAACCAACAGACATCTTAGCCCAGCACGCAGTAGGTGCTCAACAAACACTTATGGGGAAATTTTTTCTACTGGGAAAAGTGGTGAATCAACGAATCAAGGAACAAAGGTCCAGTATCTGGAAGCCACGATCCGCCTTTTCTCCAGCACTGGGTAAAGCTGTTGGCCCCAACGAACTCCTGGAACACCTGTCCTCCCTTGGCACAGCCAGGTGGGCTCAGTGAAGGTTCTAATAAAATGACAGGAATCCATCAAACTGGCTAGACATGAGTGACAGGTCAGCGACCGTGACATCCACCACGAGAGCAGACTATGACAGGCAGGTGCCGGTGGGACAGCTCATTCGGGGTGCAGAGCTTGCCCGTGAACCCTGACAGGCTCTCCCACCTCCACCTCTGTGCAGTGGGGTGGAGGGACCTCCCTCGTGAAGTGGCCATCAGCATCGGGTAAGTCCACGACAGACGGGAGCCGAGTGTTCAGAACTGTGCCAGGCCCGTCGCCTCCACACTTCCGACCACATCACTCAGAAACCAAAGCCACTTCCTGAGCCACAGCAATCAGGAAGCCCCATCACAGGTCTACCTTCGAGGACCTCAAGGACAACAGCCCTTCTCATCCTGTCTGCCAGCGAGACGCCATTGACTCACGCAAATTTCACAAAACGCTTCTGCCACATCCTTTGCTTTGGGACACCAAGGACACAGCCACCAGCAAGCACAGGAAAAATACTCAGATACCAGCCACAAGTGTCAGTCTGCTGAACCCCAGAGTGCTACCGTCCTCCAGGGATGGGCTGCTTCCCGTCTTCATCCCAACAGGCAGGCGGTCCCAGCTGTCTCTGCAGCAACCTTGACACAGCAGATACACCCCAGGGGGCTTCTGGAACTTCGTAAAGTGCTGAGATCCATTCCTTTTATGGGCCCCCAGGGAGAGTACTATGGGGTCCCAGGAGGCCAGTGCCCTCCCTCACTCCATGCCCTCCATCAACTAGAGCCCTGAGTTGGTTAACCAGCTGCGGCCCCAGGAGACTTCCCAACTGTGGAAGCCATTTGTCTGCCTGCACGGGGCTGAGCCTCTGAGAGAAGTAAATGTCAGGCAGGATCAATAACACTAAACAGACCGGAGAAACACAGCCCGGGCCTCAGAGTGCTCGCTTGGCCAGAGCACCGGAGACCACGATGGACAGCGGTGACAGACGCTGCAGTGGGCACACCTGGCAGCCTGGGCGGGAGGAAGGGAAGCCTGGCTGAGCAAGAGGTCGGAGGGCCGTGGAGCAGCTGGGCCTGCAGTCCGGTCAGAGGCCACGTGAACCTGCCGGACGGCAAGCTACTTTGTGGACAGCACAACGCTCGGGTTCTGGAACCAACATTCCAGGTTCAAATCCACTCTGCCTCTGGCCAACAGGGTGACGCCGAGAGGCTCCACAAGCTCTCTGATTTTCAGTCCCCGGCCCTGAAAAGTGGGGTTAACGGCAGATTCACTCTGTAGGACCTGTGACAATTGAATGAATCAGTGCACGTGAGGCACGTGGAGGTGTCAGATGAACAGCGGCCAACGCGGAAACGAGGCGGGAGGCAGGTTGCTCGCTGCCAGAGAGGCGGCAAGCACAGCAGGGACTCACAGGGCCTGCCA
>NW_011892437.1:3890-4225 GCF_000151845.1 Pteropus vampyrus
GGTGAGGGCAGGTGAGCAACAGCAGGTGACCACATGGGAGGTGTTGGGGACCGGCGGGGGAACAAACACATGACAGTGTAACAATGTCAGCAGTAATTGCTTTCGCCACACTGTGTTCCCAGCTGCAACATGACTAACGGGGCTGCAGGTGTGACAAGTGGGGAAATTGTTTAAGATCGAAAGGCACAGCGGAGGGAGTGGCAGGGCTCTGAAGCCATGGCTCCCCTCCCTCTCCCCCACGGGACCAAGAAGAGAAGCCCCACTTGGCGCTGGAGCTGGGACGGGCTGAGAGGCATCAGCTGCTGCCACCCTCTCACTGCCTGCCACCTCCTCAG
>NW_011892437.1:4431-4810 GCF_000151845.1 Pteropus vampyrus
GTCCACTTCTCTAAGTTTCTGAGACCGCATGTGGGGAAGTGAGGGGTGAGGGCAGGTGAGCAACAGCAGGTGACCACATGGGAGGTGTTGGGGACAGGCGGGGTAACAAACACATGACAGTGTAACAGTGTCAGCAGTAATTGCTTTCGCCACACTGTGTTCCCAGCTGCAACATGACTAACGGGGCTGCAGGTGTGACAAGTGGGGAAATTGTTTAAGATTGAAAGGCACAGCGGCGGGAGTGGCAGGGCTCTGAAGCCATGGCTCCCCTCCCTCTCCCCCATGGGACCAAGAAGAGAAGCCCCACTTGGCGCTGGAGCTGGGACGGGCTGAGAGGCATCAGCTGCTGCCACCCTCTCACTGCCTGCCACCTCCTCAG
>NW_011892438.1:0-1664 GCF_000151845.1 Pteropus vampyrus
AAGGACAGATGGGAAATCGGGGTCAAGATGGAGGAGTAGGAAGGTCTGAGCTCACCCCCTCCCACAACACCCCCAAACTACAGCTACATACGAAACAGCTATCACTGAGAACGACCTGAAAACCAGCAGGACAGAATTTCTACAACTAAGAATATAAGGGAAAAGCCACATCAGGACGGGTAAGAGGGGCAGAGACGCAGTCGAGTCAGGACCTGCAAGCGCAGTGTGCTATAACGCGTGAGTGGGGGGGGTATCACAAGTGCAGAGTCCACTCTGAGGGCTGCAGGGTCTGAGCCTTGCCTCAGTCCCAGCCCAGCAGACCCAGGCGGAGTCTGGAGCTCTCCATAATATCTGGTTACGGAACACAGTGGGGCCTATGTTTGTGAGAACTGGGGATGGAAGTGCTGGCGGGTATCATTTTTTCCAAATTCTCCTTCCACCCAGCTGTCCTGGCACTGGTGGGTGCCACTTCTGACACTCTCGATTAACCTTGCTAACAGTGTTCAGCCCACACTGGCGTTTTGGAGGTCCTACCTACCCCACCTGCTGCCTCGACTGGCACCCCTCCCAAGTGGCTCCCGATCTAGGGGGCGAGCCCCAAACAGCAGTGCACCTGCAGCAGTTGTAGGACGAAAAAGACTTTAAAACAAAGGCTATAGTAAGAGATAAAGAAGGACATGCTATAATGATAAAGGGATTGATCCAACGAGAGGATGTAACACTTATAAACATCCACATGCGTGACACAGAAGCACCTAAACATATGAAGCGGATATTAACAGACATAAAAGAAGAGACTGCCAGGATTACAATAATAGTGGGGACTTTAACACCTCACTTACAGCAAGGGATGCACCAGACAGAAAATCATCAAGGAAAGACAGGCCTTAAAAGACACATCAGATCAGATGGATTTAATAGATAGATCCAGAACATTCTTTCCCAAAACAGCAGGATACACATACCTTTCAAGTGCAGATGGAACATTCTCCAGGACAGATCACATGTTAGGCCACAAAGCAAGGCTTAATAAATTTAAGAAAGATATCAAATATCTTCTCTGACCATAATGGTCTGAGACTAGAAATCGAATACAAGAAGAAAACTGGAATAAAACACAAATCTGTGGAGGCTAAAATACATGCTCTACTATCCTTCTGGAAATCTAGGAACGCTGAGCAGCGGGTGTCCAGAGAGAACCCAGAGACATCAGCTCCCGGTTGGAACTGTGCACCAGACAACAGACCGGCCCGAGGGATCCTTGGGAGAGAAGTTGATGTTGAAAACAGAAACCCCACGAAAGAAGCTTTGCCACCCCTTCTGCCTCCATATCATTTGTAAATATTATTCAGGTCCTTTTCTGGGAAGTGTGTCTGTCCCCAAATTCAGACGTTCCCAAGAAATTCAGAGGGAAATGGAGGACATTAAAGGCCCACAGTCCGATTCCATTAAATTAAGCTTCTAGACACTCTGGATATGCATATATACATGACTCTCGATCAAGAAATACAGTCTCTCCTCAGGACGCTCAGTGAAGCAGGTCAGATAAACCCAGAAGTAATTACATCACGGCAGGAAACACTCAGAAATAGAAACGGTGCAAAGCACAGAACTGGTGGCCAAGAGGAAGTGGTTAACTGCTTGGGGTAAGATGAGGTTTGGCT
>NW_011892438.1:3669-5334 GCF_000151845.1 Pteropus vampyrus
AAACAGAATCATCTTGGCCCAGGTCCCCAGGAAACAGCGGGACTAACAATTCCTAAGACGACACTGGATTCCAGAGAGCTCACTGCAGCTGAAGTTGTAGCCTCGTCAGACATTTAACTGACGTAATGCTTGGAGAGTTTTTCTGACGGCGCAGGAGATCATTCGAGAAAAGAAGTGCTTCTCTCACGCATGTCTAGGTAACGGGCATTGATGGCAAAATCGAAATGTTCTCGATACCAGCCACTCAGAACCCAGAAGCTAGTTAATAGGTGTTTGTCAATGACAAGGCAAGTGTCCGCCGAGAAAAGAGATCTGTGCGTTGGCCCCGAGTCCTCTGAGTCATTTTAAAGTACACAGCGCGATAGCTCTGTGACGGACCAAGAGGAGGTCTTTGCCTCCTGAAGTCTAGTCCTGGCTCTGTCTCTACCTCATCTGAAAACCTGGGCAAGTCCTTTCACTGCACAGACTTCAAAAGTCATGTTTCTAAAATGATCGGGGTTAGAGCAGACATTCCTTCAAGCCCTAGTCTTCTGTGACACTCTAAGCAAAGGCACGCATACCACGTGGGAGACTGATCAGGGTGTTTAGTAAAGGAGCAACGACGTTAGCAACGCGTGGCTGCAGGAAACAAGCCATCTGCATGCCATTAATACTCTCGCAGGTATCTCAGTGAGGGAGGTCTCTGTGCTGGCCGGCCCTTGCTGCCGCTTTTATAAACAAGACATTTGTGCAAAGTGTGCCATAGTAAAGCTGCAGGAATCCACACTCGGTAGGGGCCAGCACAGGGGCCTCTCCTGCTGCCTTCTGGGTTGGCTTGCTATAAACGTGATCTGGGATGCGCGCCCTCCTCTTTCGATTTGGGGCGCTGCGGACCCACGCAAAGAAAACCCTGGAATATGCTTCCTCATCTTAGCAAGTTTTTGCCTTGAATGACGCAAGGAGATTAGACCATTAGACCATGTCCAGATACTGCTACATCTCACTAGCTTCGCACCCACCCTTCACACTAGTTCGAAGCAGCTAAAACTAACAGATCCCATGATGGTTGACAGACCGGACGTCATCTGATTTTTCAAGCAACAGTGTGAGGGAGGCAGGACAGAGACTGTTAAAGCCATTTCACTGAAGAGAGGAAAATGTGAAATAACTCGCCCAAGGTCACACAACCAGTGAATGGCAGAACTAAGATCCAAATCTAGGCTTTTGGGATTCCCACACAGGAAGCTAATATTATTTCACCCCCTTGAACTCAAGTTGCCTTAGTCCTTAAACAAGAGATGTCAGATCAACAACTACCTAGGACCCTGTCACTGTCCTGGACCCACTGGTCCCACTAGAGGGCACTCATGCGCTGGGCTGCGCTGTCACCGTGTCCCCAGGGTCTGAGGTAACTCACCGGCTCTTTCCCGTCCATTGCCTCCATCCACAGCCTTCTGTTAGCTTCCGAAAGGGCCTGCAGAGTGATGGTTCCAGGTCTAAGGAAGAAATAAGACAAGCTGAAAGCACGAACCCACCCGAGACAGTGGAAGCCTGTGATCTAGGACCCACCTCAGGCCTGCGAGGTATCACGCTGAGCAGGCGCAGGCACACAAAACTCTAATTTTTCCAAATCCCTTTTCCTCAGAAAAATAACAGAATGTTTAGAGAATAGTGACTCCGGGAACC
>NW_011892438.1:19929-21853 GCF_000151845.1 Pteropus vampyrus
CCCCAAAAGCTGTGCTCAACACATTTCATTATAATTCTTGATATACTCGTCTGTCTTCATCAACAGACTGTGGACTTCTTGAGGGCAGTAACAAAAGTTGACTGATATTTTTGGTGTGCCCAATGCGCTGACTATTGTCTGGAAAAAAAGGTGCTCGCTGAGCATATATATATTCGACTAGTAGCAATGTCAAATCCATCTGACAACTTAGAGAGCTGGGACCGAGAAAGATCACATAGCTAGTTGATATTAGAGCCACGATTACAAACCCACTATTCTGTAGCTGTTTTATAATATAACAGTGCTTCTCAACCAGGGACAATTTTGCCTCCCAGGGGACATTTGGCAATGTCTAAAGACATTTTAGGTTGTCACACCTGGGGAATGCTACTAGGATAAAGTGGAGAGAGGCCACAGGTGCTACTAAACACCCTATAATGCACAGGATGCCCCCAAATAAAGAATTACTCAGCCCAAAATGTCAATAGTGCTGATACTGACATCCTGCAATGCAGAGTTGGAGGGATCGACCTGACAAGGGGAAGTCTTTGAAAATCATCAAAAGTTAATAGCTCTAAAGGAGGAACAGCATTGCTGCAATATCACGCTTTGCGAAATGCAGTGGTTTTTGCCACTGGTGACCTCTGGGTAGCCTCTTCTGCCTACTCCCCAGGTAGAATAATCCTGGGTAGGGACTGAAAACGCAGGCTTTATGGGAACTGGGTCACAGTTCACAAGGAAAATCAAATAGCACATATAGCTTTGCATACTGTAATTTAGGAGGTGGGAAAGCTCGCATCGCCTGCAATATTCAATGACTGGATAAGCTAATCCATTTTCCTAGGTCACCAACGAACGACTATCTTGCTTGCCCAATGAAACCACAGGGACGTTCAGTGCTTTAAGGCCAACCACGTACCCCTAAGGCAGTGCAAAGTACGGGCTGCAGTGACAAGAGCGTAGGTCCTGGCATCACACAGACCTGAGTTTACTCTTAGAACTGCTATCTGAGAGCTGGCTGACTTTCAACTAGCGATCTAAGCCTCAGTGGCCTCCTGCGTAAAATGGGACCGATGAGGCGGTTTCAAAGATTAAATGAGACAGTACATTAAGCACTTAGCACCATGCCTGCACAGAACAGGAATAATAAATATTATTCTTCTACCTCCTACTCCCTATCTGCCTTTTTTTTACCCTACCTGCCTTTTTGCTCCAAAGAGTCATCAAAGGGATTAAACGCTTAATAATCCCCATTTTGAATCTCAGAGAAAACCTGAGGTCTTATCATCCCAGAGCCTTTGTGAGGCAAATCTTTAACCTCTCCCTCCAATTTCTCCTTCCTTTCTATTTTCTACCCCCAGACTGCTCTCCAAAGAGATGTGGCTGTCAGGGGTCTTTAACAGTAAGGGTGTCCGGAGTTTGAGGAAGCCAGGTGGCACTAGGTGCCAGCCCACTGAAACCCAGTGGTCCCTAGATTGCATCGCACACACATTTCTCTTGCGTATAGAGATAGCCTTCAATGGTGGGCTGCCCTGGGAGTTTGCACGTCTGGGGAGCCTCTTTCATCCTTTCCTTAAGTTCTTCCATCTCTTCTCGGGTGCTGGAGAAGTGATTCCTGGTCTGTGAAGACATCATCATCATCATCATCATATCACCATCATCACGAATAAGCACTTTTTCTTGGCTTACATATGTTTCAACACAGCAAAAAACAAATGTCGAGTGACATAGTGACTAGAAAACGGTTTTATGGAGTTTAACAGTACTAAAGGCTAAACGGGAAACAAACGTAAACAGCAGTGTACCCATAAAACCACATTTGGGACACTTGTTTCTAATGGGAATCACATGAGCGTCCCACAAATAAGGGCTCTTGGAATTGTGAGCATGACACTGACCGCGGCTTCACAATAGGGGGGAGACT
>NW_011892439.1:0-1028 GCF_000151845.1 Pteropus vampyrus
TGGTTCCCTCTACCAGCTGCTGCTCCAGCTGACGTCCACAGGGATCAGCCCCTCCCCGGATCGAATCCTTGCGAAAAGGCCACCTTCTCAACGAACTTTGCCTCGAGTCCCTTGCTTAGTGCTGCAGTTTCTTTTCCACGCCCCTACCCCATGACCTGCTTCCTTAGATCTGGCACTCCTGATCGCCCTTTCTGTGATGTAAATGTTTTCCATGTGGGTTTTCAAAGTAAATATTTGAAGGCTGGCCTCAGGGGCTGCTGAGGGAGAAGAGGTGGGAAGGTTAAACGGACAGGGTCTAGTTTCCCCACATCATTTTCTTTTCTTTCTTTCTTCTCTGTAGTTTTCGATGACAGTTGGCATGCCGTATTATACTAGTTTCAGGTAGACAACATGGTGATTAGACACGTGTGTAACTTACAAAGTGGTCCCCCCAATACATCTAGTACCCATGTGACACTGTACATAGTTCTCACAATATTATTGACTATATTCCCTATGCTTTTGTACTTTACATCTCTGCGACTGTTTTTATAACTGGCAATTGGTACTTCTTAATCCCTTCACCTTTGTCACCCCGCCCCCCAAATCCCATCCCATCTGGCAACCATCAGTTTCTTCTCTGTATCTATGAGTTTGTTTCTGTATTTTTTGTTTTGTTTTGTTTTGTTTTTTTAGATTCCAGGTATAAATGAAATTGTATGATAGTTGTCCCGTCTGACTTATTTCATTTATGATAAGACCCTGTAGTTCCGTCCATGTTGTCGCAAATGGTAAAATTTCATCCCTTTTTATGGGTGAGTAATATTCCATTGTATAAATGCACGACTTCTATATTCACTCGCCTATCGGTGGACACTTTGGTTGATTCCACGTCTTGGCTGTTGTAAATAAGGCCACAATGAACACAGGGGGTGCATGTGTCTTTTCAAATTAGTGCTTTGAATTTTGGGGGGTAAATACCTAGAAGTGGAATTGCTGGGTCATATGGTAGTTCTAGTTTAATTTTTTGAGGAACCTCCATCCTATTT
>NW_011892439.1:4063-5369 GCF_000151845.1 Pteropus vampyrus
ATATAATATAAACCATTTTTAGGACTGGGAATATGACTGACTATTAAACATAATAGTAGTAGTTTCTAAGAGCTGTCGGCCTAATATTAGCAAAGGAGAAGATGAAATACTACCAGGAAATGAGACTCAAGTACTTCACTAATAAAAATCATGGTCCTTATAAGTTGTTTATAAAATATGTACCAACTTTGAAATTGAAAAAAAGACGAAAACAGTACACTAAATAGCTCTAGGATCAAAGGCAACGTAATATGTCCAGTTACAGTCTGCGATATTAATGCCAGTTAGAATAATAAACATAAATGAAAACTTACAGGAGGCAGAAAAATCTGTTTTTAGAAGCACACTCATTCATGATTGAACTAGGAAAATGAAAAGGAACCCTTCAAATGAGAACTCCCTCTTCTCCCTCAGTCCCCACGCATAATTTGGGGAGAATATGATAAATTACAAAGATCTGAAAATATATTAGAAAACTGAAAAAAAAATAAAAAGGTAAATAAATGTAAAACTAGTTTTTAGAGTAAATTATAGTAATAGTCAAACTTCTTGTAAAGATAATCGAGCAAATTTCAGGAAACTGAAAATAAAAACGGACACAGATATGGGAGAGATTAAAGAATTGCAAGTATCATGCTATATAATCACATGAAGAACATTGGAACAGCTATATGAAATGAGCTATTGCCTATGCTTTGTTTCAAAATACAAGAAGTAATAAGTTTATTAAAAGGGAAGAAATTGCACATGTTGTTATTAAAGGCCTCCCCCAAAATTCTGGGCCCAGACAGTTTCGATTTCTATAAAATCCACAAAGAACAAATAATGCTTATGCTCCTTAAATTTCTCTGTATTGTGGAAAGCAATATATTACTTCCAATTAAACTTATAAATCAAGTGTCATTCTCATGATAAATTATATTCAAAAATATCTAGAGACTAATTTTTTAAGAATGGAAATGTATTAATAAAATATTAATAATCTAAATCAGCATATTAAAGTAATGTAATTAAAGTGAAATTTATATATGAATGTGAAGCTGGTCCAAATTAAGATACATGTTAAAATAATTTATCACTTTGATTAGCAAAGAAAATATTTATAGATATAAAAATAATTTGAAGAAATTTTAAATTATTTCTTTACATTCGACAACATAAAAAATGCTTTGAGCAAACTATAAATATAAAAATACCAACTCCATATGATAAAGATAGCAAAATCAATCACTAATAGCAGTATGATTAAATAATAGAAAATTATGTCTTCTAGAATACATAATATGGAATATAATATTGTATATTA
>NW_011892439.1:8579-8881 GCF_000151845.1 Pteropus vampyrus
TTTAATGCCTGGAGCCTCTGGAAGGGCGTTCCTTATTTCATTCCTGATATTTCGAATCTGTCTTCCCTCTGTTGTCTTCATCGGTCTGGCTTGCAGTGTAATCGAATTTATCAATTCTTTAAAGGAATCAGCTTTTGTTTTTATCCTTTTTTTCTTGTTTGTGTTTTTTTTTTTCCCCCGCCCCCGGGGATTATTGAGATATAACTAACATATAACATCGGGTCTGTGTTTAAGGTGTAAAATGGGTTGATTTAATACAATTACATGTTGCAAAATGATGAGCACCAGAGCATTCGTCAGCT
>NW_011892440.1:0-1728 GCF_000151845.1 Pteropus vampyrus
TGTGCAAATATCTTTTGGGATATGGGTTCCCAAATCTTTGGGGTAAATATCCAGTAGAAGAATTGCTGGATCATATGGTAGATCAATTCTTAGTTTTTTGAAGAACTTCCATACTGTTTTCCATAGTGGCTATACCAATTTGCAGTTCCACCAGCAGTGTATAAGGGTTCCTTTGGAAGAATTTATTTTTAAATAATGTCATTAAAAAATGTCAAAGACAAGTTCATTCATATGATAAGTGGGCAATGGTGAGTAACCCAAATCTGATAAGAATACAGATTAATAAGATAGTTGTAATTAAATTGAATATAAGAAACACTAGTGCTATTTAGTGGGTATCAGTTGTGTATTAAGAGGTGTTGAGCAAGAAAACAATATGATTAGATGTGTACTTTCAGAAAATTAATTTGTTGTTAGTATGAGAAATTAGAGACAATCTTCTGAGTGAAAATATAACTGTGATACAATTAAAGCTTGGCCTTGTATAACTGTTGGGAAAATGTAAAGGCAAAAAAAAAAAAAAAAAAGCGGAAGGTTCAAGTTTTACTTTAAGGAAATCTAGGTAACAGATGTCTTTAAAGAGATTTGAGAGCAATAGATGGTTACTCATGTTATCACAACAATATGATTGTATTTTAAATTTTTGTTATCTCAGGAATTACTTAGACTAGTGCATGACGATGTGGTATCTCTAGTACTAAACAAACAAATTATATCCTGTTAGAGGTATGTATTGCTGAGAAATTATGGGTGATAAGAGTATAATTGCTTTCTTCTTTTCACAAATGGTTATGATTAATTACCTAAGACAGAAGCTTGATGTGAACAATACAGAACCAAGAGACTAACATTGATATTACAGATAAATTTTATTCACTTAGTGAAAACAGAAAGTATGATATGAATTATGTTATTTAATTTCATCCCTTCGAATATAATATAATGTTCTGCAACATTGCATGGAAGAAATTGTATAGGTAGAGGCAAGAGGCATGACAGTTGTATTTAGCTCCCTTACTCACTTTCTTTATTTGATTTATTCCTTAAAGGTGTATAATTAAGTTGGGTTTAAAACTCACAAAATTGCATGAAAATTTAAGGAAAATAATGCAGGTGAAATGCTTAATAAAACTAATCTCTATACAAGATTTTGTATAATTCAATATAAGATCTTATGTAAAGTAGTATGTTACCAAGTTCTACAGTAGTGGTAGCTAACAACATGAAGCATTTTCTGAACTGGATTCTATATCAAGAGTTTTACAAAAGATAGGCTGATGAAGTCAGTTTAATAATTTATCATTACACAAAGTTCATTTGGTATTGCATGAAGATATATTTAAAGATGACTTTTAGTTAAATAAATAAACATAATATGATGCTGGCTTCTGATTTATGTGTTTTGTCCCAAGAAAATCCTTTAGGCTTTCTACTGTCACAATTTCTGTGTGGTCTAAAAAAACTTGAGTAGGACAATTTCCTACATAAAAATATTTTGTCTAACTTAGATAGAATGTGGTTACTAGAATGATACATCATCAGATTATGTAGTGATTTTTGGCAAGGTCAGCTATGTCCTGAGCTGGAACCAAAGAATTCAATTTAGAGACTATGACTATTTTGTATTAGTGTCCTGAGATAAAGAAAAAAATCAGACTAAAATTATAAATTTAACTGATGAGGCAACAAAATAGCATCCTATTTATTCAAATGTCATCAATGTGTGGA
>NW_011892440.1:6385-7644 GCF_000151845.1 Pteropus vampyrus
GATTTAATAAAAATGTTTTTAGATAAGTTACATGTATGAAAAGTATAAGTAACATGTCTACCATCTATCTATTATCTATCTATCATCTATGTATGTATGTATGTATGTATCTATTTATCATCTATCTATCGTCTATTGTCTATCATCTATCTGTGGCCTGGGAGTGAATCATCAAACAAATTAAAAGTGAATTAATTGGGCAAAGTGTCAAAAAACAATCCAGAATGAAAGAAAAATACATAAAGAGGAGAAATTTATAGATGGAAAGAGAACGCACTGCTTATAACTTCAAGAAGAGAAAAAAAAAGGAAGAAGCAATATTTGAAGAGAAAATTGCTGAGAATTTTCCAAATCTCTAAAACCCTTGGAAATAAAGAAAGCCAATCAATCTCAAGAATTAGAAATAAAACCAAATTCTTACTTCAACAGTTCATAAGAACAACTTAAAAACCAAGACCAGAGAAAAACTTTTTGAAGTAGTAAAAAGTAGATTCGGCTGAAAATGAGCTACAACACTGGATTCCAAACTTTAACTTAAACTTTAGAGGGCCTATTAACAAGATGATTGCTATACCTCACCATCAAATTTTCTGATTCAGTGATTATTAGCAAGTTCCATCATTTGCATTTCTAACAGTTTCTCATATGATGGTAATACTGCTGGTCCAAGAATCATATTTCAAGAATTTTTCATCTACACTTTGACAGCTGACTTCTCAAGGTAAAATGGAATTTAGAAGGTAGTAGAATGATATACTGCATGTGTTGCGAGAAAATAAATATCAACTTAGAATTTTCTATCTGCTGTAAATACATTTGAGTTTGAGCAAAAACTAATTGCTTCTTTTTTTTCTTTCTTTTCTTTTCTAATTTTCTTAATTTTTTTTAAACCTGAGTCCTCCACTAGCTCACCTCACTAATGTAAGTTCTAAAGTTGAGCTTTAGGCAGAAACAATATGACTCAGGGTAAAAAGTCTGAAATGTAAGAAAAAAATGGAAAAAAATGTATAGCTAAATCTAAAGAGAAATTATCTGCATAAAATAATATTAATGGCATAGGCTAAAAAATAAAGAATTTCAAAAAAAATTACTAATTCAAATGTAGCATTTTCACATAAAATGTTCTAAAATCCATGAATATTGATGGAGAGCAGAAGCATTAAGTTTATACTTTGGCAAGTTAAGGGTGCATTTGTCATACCTAAGTGTATTAGGTCTTAACGAGAGAAATAGAACCAGATTATATGTATGTGTGCGTG
>NW_011892440.1:10109-12527 GCF_000151845.1 Pteropus vampyrus
ATTTCTACTTCTTCATAACTAGGTCCAATCAGCGTAATATCATCAATGTAATGGATCAGTGTGATGCCTTTTGGAAAGAATAGGTGATGAAGTTCCCTGTGGACAAAATGATGGTGTAGAGATGGAGAGCGATACGCCCATGTAGAAGATCACTGAAAAGATATTGTTAGCTTGCCAACTGAAGAAAATTGCTCCTGGTGATCTTTATTAACAAATATTGAGAAAAAAATAAATATTTTTCAGATCAATAACTTCAAAGCAGGCACCAGGGGAAATGTTAGTTTGCTCAAGCAATGAACCCGCATCTGGGAAAGCAGCTGCAATTGTAGTCACTTCTGGCTAAGTGTATGATAATCCATTCTTATCCTTCAAGAGTATTTGTTTTCTGCACAGGCCAAATAGGCAAATCGAATGGGAAAGTTGGCATGATCACTACCCCTGAATCTCTCAAGTCCTTCATACTGGCACTAAACTGCAAACACTCCAGAAATGTGTAACTGCTTTCGGTTAGAGGCAGTTTTTGTTGCTTCCACTTAGCCTTTCCTAATATAATAGTGTCCACTCCACTGGTCAGACAAATAATGTTGTTGGTTATTCCGCCAGTTTCTGCCTATATCTATACCATTTATGCATCTTGAAACTGGAGAAGTAATCATAAGATAAGTTTGGTGATATCTTAGATACACTGAAAGATAGACCTGAGCTAAACTCCACTGAGCACCTAACTTCTATAGGCCCCTTCCCTGACTGGTGGACCTCACCGATGTTCTGGGTCTCCTCAAATTAGTGTCAATTCAGAGCCAGTATTCCAATAATCTCCCAAAAGTCTGAATATTTTCCTGCCCATAGTAAGCAATCACCCTGATAAATGGTGACAGATATCTTTGGAGAAGGCTAGAGTACATTTTAACAATATAAATTATAACAGAGTGTTTCCTAAAAGGGAACATGTCTTCCCCTTCGTTCAAGGAGTTTTGAGTCTATAAATGACCAAAAGTCTGGGAATTGATAAAAGAATTGTGGCTATTTGTTTTTATTATTCAAGTTAGACTTCTGTACATCTAGACTGGAATTCATAGATACAGTAAGAATTTATATAGATACAGTAAGAATTATAAGATTGTTTGTTTATTTCTTTAGAGGGATACCCTGATCAACTAGCCAACATTACAGATCTCTTTAGTTTTGAATATTCTAACACCTACCTTTGACTCTGCTATCCATTACAGAGTGCTAACCATGACCACCTTGACTTTGATGAGTAAATGCTGCCAATTGGCTCCTTGACATTCAGCTTTTCAATGTTCTCCACCGAATCTGGAGATGCCAGTTTGATGGCTTAAGTTTCCATTATAGTTTCTGACCAACATAGATAAGTGACAATAGACCTCTTCAAGAATACTAGGGCTCTCATCACAAATTATTTCTCACAGCCATGTTAAAAGGTGTATCCTCTGGAACTTCCAGGAGTAGGTGAGAAAGTCTTACATGATAAATCTACTCTACTATTCTAATCTCTCTAATAGTTTGGCTACCTCTCTGTATAATATACCAAGGAAGTTCTGGCATCCAACTTTATTTAGTGTAGGCTAGTTTTTGGTACACTTTCAGACAACCAACCAAACAAACTGTTAGAGCCCTTTCTAATTTCCCTACTAAAACTTTAAATACAGGATTCATACTTTACGGCCTATATCAAAACATTTGGCCTGATCCAACTTTATTTTTCTTTCACCATTATCCTACATCTTTAATATCCATCCCCAAATATATTACCCAGTTTTTTTTGTTGTTGTTATAAATTGGAAACATACAGTTATTTTTATGTGTAACACCCTTTTCTCATGGGAGATACTTTCTATTTCAATCTTTAGGACTTATCGTTACTTGAATTTAGATATAGGTGTAGAAGCAAAGAGGGATGATAAGAGTGGGTCCTGAAAGAAACAGCAGTAGCCTGGTCAGGGAGACCATTACAGGTTCTTCAGACAAAATAGAGTTAACCTCTTCAGACAGATTTGGAAAAGCTACTTCCATAGACAAAGAAGACTCAGAAAAATGTAGGCTTTCTACATTAACAGCTTTATTGAAATTTTCCCATATGCTCTCATTCCATTTTCCAGGATGCTCTTCCTTCCCAAACAATACTTCACTTTAACAGTACATACTATGCAAGGTTGGAAATTTAATTTGTATTATAATTCAACCACATACAAGAAAGATGAGACTCTAGGTCTGGCCTTCAGAAATCTTAGCCTTGCACCTACAAGAGGAAAAAAACGTTTATTTCAGGGCATACTTTCAGGTAATTTTTGCCTTGAGTTGGGAATTGGAAGTTCTGAGTCAATATTTTTATTTCCTAATTTCTCCCACACAGATAAAAATAATAAACCAATCTCGTACTCCTTAGTTTGCTAA
>NW_011892441.1:0-1098 GCF_000151845.1 Pteropus vampyrus
GTATCTGTGCCCTGATCCCCAGAATCCGTGAAGATGACACATTCCACAGCCCAAAGGAGTTTGCAGATGTGATTAAAGTCATGGCCTTAAAACATGGAGAAGATCCTAGATTATCTGACCAGATCCTGTTGAATCACCTGATCTCTTTAAAGTCACAGAGGATGGCAGGGGAGGCAGCCAGATAGAAGTGGAAGGCACCGATGAAGAAATGCAGGAGCGCGGGAACGGCTCTGGGGGTCCTTGTGGGTTCTGAGATGTAGCTGGCTTCAGGCGAGGACGGTAAAGATGACTCTCGGAGCAAAGGGAAGCCCACGATGACGAACATCGATGACAGGGATCTCTGTCTTACAGCAGCAAGGGACTGGTGTCTGCCAGCCACCTGGATGAGTCTGCAAATGGATTCTTCCTAGAGCCTGAAGATAAGACCCCTGGCCTGGATGACACACTAATCTCACCCTTGCAAGATCAGGAACGCAGAATCTAATGAGCCACCTGGACTCCTGAGCCACACACCAGGGCACTAACAAACGGGTATTTCTTTAAGCTGGTACATCTGAGTGTTGTTGTAGCAGCAACATCCTTTTGGGTCTCTGCGTGTTGACCTCAGGTGATTTGAACCCTCACTCAGTCTGGGGACCAGCAGCAGTGTAAGTATCACCTGGGAGCTTATTATAAACGCAGAACCTTGAGCCACACTTACCTGCTACCTGTACCGGTTCAGGAATCCAATGCAGATGAGGAACTTGCTTTTTACAGAATATCTCTTTAGCAAAATCGTGAGAGGTTTCTAAAACTACGTAGCTGAAATAAACCTCTTAGCTGCACCACAGAAGAAAGAGTCGTTCGTATAATATGTGTGAATCCTCAGTCTTTGAAGGCTTGTCAATAGATGTAATCGTCACGGTCTGCTTCACTGATGGTAGATCTTCTGCTCACGCGATATTGAAGGAACACTCCTTAGAACCAGACCGACTTGAGCCCGAATCTCGGCTAGAAATTTTCAGTTTCTACTCTCGGTGAACGTTCATCCAGGCAGGGCAGGCCAGCAGCTGTCACCGTGGAGTTACACCAAGATCAGAAGCTGGAGAGTATTAGACG
>NW_011892441.1:2358-4856 GCF_000151845.1 Pteropus vampyrus
GTTTCTACTCTCGGTGAACGTTCATCCAGGCAGGGCAGGCCAGCAGCTGTCACCGTGGAGTTACACCAAGATCAGAAGCTGGAGAGTATTAGACGTTTAGAAAACCGCCTGAATATCCCGCCTTTCATCGTGTAAACCTCGGCCTCTTCCCGAAGTCCCTCTCCTCTGCCTCCTGTCAGCTACCGGAGTGTTTACCCTCTGAATCCAGCCAGTCCTTCCCTCGTTTGCCAGCTCCTTAAACCCTGAGTGATCTCTTCCCTCTGACAGCTGCTTCGGGCGATTGCTGAGCGAGTTAATAGTTGATCCTTCTTTTCTCAAACCTGGGTTATCCCGTCTTTCTAAAAGTCTCTCTCATGCTTCCCCCACCCGTATCCTTGATGTAGCGCGTGTTCTCGGCTCCTTTTTTTATCCTCCATGCGATGATAGCAGCTCAGATTTCTCCTCTGATTTCCATTTCCTCTGCTCGCCACTGTACGAACTCGGCAGTTTACCTATGAACCGGTCTTTCAGGCACCCTAATTATGAAAGATGAAGCTGAAAGGCAGCCTTGACTTAGGTTTTAAAGAGATAACATATGACTCCTCATTATACTTTCGAGAGGCAAATCCAGATAGATGTTTGAGGGCAAACTGACTGCAGCTCAACAAGTAAGTCTCATGACTCATCCGGGTACATTTGGAATTCATCAATTGAACGAAATCTACCTCTCCTGCATTGAGAAGATATTTATTTGCAGTGGAATGGTCTTATGATTTAGAATATTGAAAACTGTCTGCAGGCCTTTTTTTTGTTTTTTTTTGTTGTTGTTGTTTGTTTGTTTGTTTGTTTTTACAATAAACAACTGGTGTTGCTTGAATCTTCACATTCATAATAATAGAAACCAAGTGTTGTTAAGCTCACATGGGGATGGAGAACACGTTGTTTGTGAGGGAGCCCACGATCTATATGTGACAATTTAAGAACGAGCACAAATACACAAGGTGCAACTCTTGGCAATGACGGTGGACACATCCCATAAAGCCTGTGGCTAAAACGAGTACATTTCAGTGCTCGGGGCTGAGAGGTAGTATCACCCGGGGAAATTGAAATGATAGCACAACTCAAAATAAAAATATCTGTAACTTCTGTCCATCAAAGCTCAGCATTAGAAAAGTGAAGGGACCAGTTGGAAAGATGGAGAAGGTAGTTAGGACACATCCCAAAGAAAAGACTCACACTGACTGTAAGAACTCCTAGAAATGACTGTCGAAATTGCGGAAAACCCAATAGAAAGATGAGCTTGAACAGGTGCTTTAGGAAGAGACGATGTGAACAAGCAGTGGACACGGTTCAAGCTTCCGAACCGTCTTAGTCGTCAGGGGAGTGCAAGGTGAATTCACCGCACAACCTCCAGACTTGGCTAAAATGAAAAAGACCGACAGCATCAAGTGTCGGCGAAGACGGGGACCCACCGGAACTCTTGCGGTGGCAGAAATCGGTCGGTTTGGAAAACGGCTTGGCACTCCCTACAATCGAAGCCTGCCCTGGGACTCGGCAGTTCCACACTGAGAAATCCGCACCTCGGTTCACCGTCAGCATGGAAAAGAATGTGGTTTTTTTTGCAGGGCTGTTTGTAACGACCACAAATGGGAAACAACCTGAGGGCCATGTGCAGTGCCCCGTGTAAGGGAACGCTGAGGGGGACGTCTCGACAACGGAAAAGCCTTTCGGATGAGGTGACAAAGAGTGAGTTGAATGTCCTCCTCAATTTGGTCCGAGTCTGTTTCTGCTCACTGTAGAATCACACACATTCCTCTTAGCACCCCGAGCGTGCCTATTTACATTTCTGCTTATTCATTCGATATATTTCTCATGCCTAACTCGATGCCCAGCCTTGAAAAAAAATAACGAAAATGAAACAACTTTTCAGACAGCAGAAGCACTGCCTGCTGTTTTTTTTCCCCCTTTGACGTTTATCCAAAGGGTCATTTGCAAACTTAAAGAGCGGATTTAATTACGAGAGCGAATATCTGCTCTGTGATGCCTCCAACAGTTACGTTGGCTAATTGGGTTTGGCTACGGAGAGAGATGAGTGGATTTCGTGGAGTGAGAACAGCAGGTCTCTCGTCCCGTGTTGAAAGGCAGTGATAACCGGTGGTAAGAGGCACCGCAGATAATCGAGTTCTCAGCGTCGACTTCCACTTCTCCTAAAGGACAACCCTTCGGTGAAGGATTCCCATCTCTGAAAAACGCTATTTTTCCTCCCAGTTCGGTAAGAAAGCCAGGCCTCTTAGAGGAGGGGATGGCACCGATCACTGTTTATTACATAATAATATTGTAATAATAGAGAGCGTTAAGCTTTCTCCTCTGGAGATGGGGAATTCATAACTCTGGCATAAAAATGCCATTTTTGAAGAGAATCCTTGCACAGAACACTTGTGTTTTCTTTGAGGCATAAAAATGCTATCTATCTATCTATCTATCTATCTATCTATCTATCTATCTATATCTATATATAT
>NW_011892441.1:5820-7074 GCF_000151845.1 Pteropus vampyrus
GCTCTGCCCCTGTCTCAGCAGCCCAGTGTGTGAGAATATGTGTCTTCACAGATATGGACGAAGGAGAGAATGAGCCTGGAATATGGCATAACCGCATGTCTTGTGCTAATAATTCCCGTGCCAGGCTCTTTTTCATGGAACTATTAATTCCCTGGCCGTTTTACCAAGCTCACTGCATCTAATAATTCAAACGAGCATCACAGCAACATTAAAAAGTATTTTTAACGCCATCGTGCAGAACTGTAAACTGAGGGCCTGCAAAGCTGTCAAGGTCATACATCGGTAAGTGGAGATGCCAGAACCTATACGTCCTGCCTCTAGATGCCATACATCTCTGTGGCTGCACCGTTCTGCTGTTTGTTAGACCCTAAGCTACTGCCCAGAGATGCGTCTCATGGGATCTACACCCTCATGCAATTCCCTTGCATGACGCAGGACCCAAAATGCACCTCCAAGAAAGAGAATGCAGAGGAGATGCGATGTCACGGAGGACTGCACCACTCGTGTCACTCAGCCTCTCTCCTGTGCCGTCTTTGAAGTCGGAAGCTGCCCACCTGCAGAGCCCCCCGTGGCAGGGCACCGAGTCCGTCGTCAGCCAACAGTCAGCAGCAAACAAACACCATCAGTCCCACGGCTCACAGAGAACTGGTTCTTGCAATAACCGCCTGCGCTTGGAGTCTTCCCCAGGCCAGCCTCGGAGGAGACCGCCACCACGGCCAGCGCCTCCACTGCAGCCTAGTGACAGACTCTGGGGCAGAGGACCCCCTGAGCCTGCATTCCTGATGCGCAGTGACCATGAGATAGTAAATTTGTGCCACTCGAAACCACGGAGCTTTTGGTCACGTGTTGCGCAGATGCAGGTCACGGATGCAGGAGGGTTGGTGTGATTCTTGGAACCTTCCATCGCTGGCAGCTGCACTGCTGATCACCTTCCTCTCCATTTCTCCCCTTTCGAGTCATCTTTGAGGAGTGCTACCTGGATGTGCCTGAATATAAGAAAAACCTGGGGGTGCTTGTGAAATGTCCAGAACTGCCACCTGTAAGGACTCAGTGAATTTGCTTAGCGGTCCAGAATTTCAACCAGACCCTTGTGGTATACTTTCACTTGGGAACAGTTGCAAATCATGGATAAAATAAAGATCGAGGCGGTCGGTTTTCACCTTGGTTGTCACTGGAACTCCTGTCAAGTTTGGGGTGGAGGGCCGTGTCTGAGATGAAGCCTGGGGGCTGAAAGTATTTTTTTTTTTTTTTTTT
>NW_011892442.1:0-4833 GCF_000151845.1 Pteropus vampyrus
GAGAAAAAAGAGATGGGTACTGTACCATAAAAAAATGGAGAAAAATGTTCTATTTCTCTTCAGATTCTCGTAGTTCCCCATCTCCTGAGTTCTGAGTACCTTGAGACTCAACCAAGAATAAAGCAGTATGGTCATGTGCAACACGTAAATAACTGAAGATAGCCATTCGAGCTGATTTCATGGAGGTCATCATTGGAGAGAATGGTACCTTCCAATACATGTTAGAACTGTATTTGGGCATCCCACTCCTTTATAGTGGTTGTACATGTTTGCTTGGCTTTGTCAGTCCAGATACCTTTTTTAGCTGGAGTTGCTTCATGCACATGTACATGTATGCACATGTAGCATAAAGGTTGAGTACCTAGTAAATTGTATGTTTCCATAAAGAGGCCTTTAGTAATCCAATCCTGAATTATAGTTAAGCCATTAGTATTGGTCCATTGGTCTGTGTAAAACTATTCTAATTTGTCTGGAAATGGTGTGCTCACTAGCCAGGAACACCATTTGAAGTTCAGCCTACTGTGAAAGCATTCAGTGCTGTGGGCAACTGGCAACTCATTATCACTAGGACAGTTGGTTACAGCATTCTATTAGATGTTTCCACCTTAAGGCAAGCTCTTTTCACTTTCAAACCATGCTATCTTTTCAGAGGTTAAGTCTTTTACCTTCTCTTTGTCTGAGACATTTCAACTGTGCAATCTTGGCAAGATATACAGGTCATTCTTGGCCATATATTTAACTGACTTTATAGGTGCAAAAGCCAGGGGTCACAGCATGTAACCAATCATAAATGCATGCATTCCAGTACACAAAAGAACCACAGCAATTATACATGTGGATAAAAGAATGGCTAGTCCAGACACACAAATACAAAAACATCAAAATAGCAATCATATAAGTTCTGGTATGTAGAAGGCAGAGGGTACCATGTCCTGTAACTAGTCCTTGTCCCAATTATCCCAGCTGTGGTTCATTGGGACACTATACACACACCATTAGTGCTTCACAATGCAGATATAAAATAAGGTATTTGGGGAAATCCAGCGCAGAGATAATAGAGTTCACTCATCCCCTCTCCAACTCATTTTCTCAGAGCTTAGACTGCACATAGACAGTCTGTATGTGCCAGGGCAATGCTCCATATAGAGGGGCCCTGCTTGTAACACTCTTCATATTTATAGAGTCATGGAGGCAGAGCACTTCTATGTAACTACGCCAAAGTGGAAGTTCCCTGGTCCAGGAAGTAGCCTTATTAGAAAGGGGAAGCTCAGGAGCCCAATAGGTCTTGGTCTGTTCTATTGAGCTATCAAAGTTCTGCTAAGCTAGCTCTGTGCTAAGCTACGAGAATGGGGAGGAGACAATCCTCCGGTCACCAGGTTTATCTTTCATCAGGTAGATAATTATCCACTAATCTTCTACCAAATATCTTACTCGATGGTGCAAATTTAGAAATAGTCACATTAAATTCTGGAGCAATACCAAGAGTTTCGCTAGCATCATATTTCAATACCATATCGAAGGTCCTAGCCAACAAGACAACAAAAGTAAAAGTGAAAAAATAAAATAGAAAAAGCAACATTGTCATTGTAGACAATATGATTATCTTTATACAAAATTCAAGAGAATCCATTAACAAACTATTAGAAATTAATAAGTTATTAGATTCAAGGTTGACATACAAGAACTAATAGAGAGCCTACACATCGGCATAAAGGGCTCATTGGGGCGTTTCCTGAACCCCTGCCTAGTTTGGAGGGAGCTTCCACTCCTTTCGAAAACTGTTGAAAGTCAGCAGCTTTAATGTGGTCACAGTCTTGTCAGCCCCCATTTAGACTTGCTGCCTGATAGAGTTTTGGGCTTTTTCAGCCATCAAGAGGTCCAGGTGTCTTATTGGATGGAAACTTCTCCCCAGTGTTTGGCTTCACCTTACCAAGGCAGTCCAGACTTATCCAATAATCCTTTGGGGGAAATGAGCATATGTGTAGGTGAGGGCTTTTAATTAGGCAAGTACCTTGTTCAGAGCCAGTCCCTGGAACCCTGCCTCTCGGGAGACCTACCTGGTTCCTGGTACCCGGTGTCCCAGACCTGCATGACCCACGCAAGTGCAATAGTCACCTGAGGCAGCCAGAGCCTTCCAGGCCTGAGGCGGAGGTCTCCTTAGAGAGATTGCCAACCCCTTGCTATCGCCCAGTGTGGAGTGAGCCCCTGCCCCTCTTCCCAATCAAAAATCATTGTGAGGCAGCAGCTCTAACGCTGGTAGGTCCCCATTCAGACTTGCTGCTCAATTGCATCCCAGGTTTCTCCAGCCATAAAAATGTTCAGGTGTCTCTCATTGCAAAAAAAAACCTTTGCCAGTTTGCCCAGCCATATGGTACAAAGGCAGTCCAGATTAACCGAGATCAGCCTTCAGGGGAGAAATATGCATGTGTAGGTGATGGCTTTTAATTTGTAAGTGCCTTGATTTTCATAGAACCATCTCTTAGGAGCCTGTCTGAAAAAACCAGCCTGTTCCTGGTACCCAGTGCCCCAGAACTGTGTGTACCAGGCATACACAATAAAGCCTTGAGGACAGCCAGGACTCTCCTGGCCAGGGAAGCTCATGGGGTGGTTCTCAGCCCCATCCTGTATTGCAGGTTTGAGGTACCGAGGTAAGGGATACAAGGCTCGGGCAGTTGAAAGAAAATAGGCGGAGCCGTAGGTAATGTGACATAGCTCTTTATTCCAGCAAGGGCACAGCCAGCCTCACATGGTGGCGGCGCCTTTATGTACACAGGTTAAACAATAGTGGCACACTGCCAGAAGCTCACACATGCTTAAGGGGAGAAGTGCTGAGTCACTTCCACTTGGAAGCTGCTAAGGGTCTTGGGAGGGAGCTTGACTACAGCCATCTTTCTCTCTCCGCATCCATGGCTAGCCCCCAGTGACGAGGAGCCTCCATCTCTGTAAAGGGACAGCTTTAAAGTAGCCATGGCCCAGTCAGTCCCCAGTTGGACTTGCTGCTTGATGCAGTCCCAGGCTTCTCTAGCCATCAAAATGTCCAGGTGTCTCTCATTGGAGTTCTGGAACCATACTGGGCCAGCCAGGCCTCACCCTTCTAAGTTTATATTTTCCAACTCTGCTTTAAGGGAGCAATGGGCATATGTGTAGATGAGGGCTTTTAATTAGGCAAATGCCTTATTCCCCATTGAGCCAGCTTCTGGGACCCTGCTTCTGTGGACATCAGCCTATTTCTAGTGCTTCCTCCCTACTTGCATAATAGGTACTGAAAGTAGCTGGGGTCCTCCAGGCATGAAAAGCTTATCAAGGTGGTTTCCACCATCCTGCCTACACTCAGCTGGGAGGGAGCCCCCTACTTCATCTGAAAATCAAATATTATTGTGAGGTGGCAGCTTTACAGCAGCAACAGCCAGTCAGTCCTCACTGGGATTGTCTTGGACTGTAGCCATCAAGATATCTAGGTGTCTCTCATTGGGAAGTACCGTGGTCCTCCCAACTTCACTCTGAGAAGTCAGTCCAGATTCTCCCAGCTCAGCCTTTCAAAGGGAAATGTGCATAAGTATAGGTGAGGGCTTTTAAAAGTTCTGTGCTTTGTCTCCCAAAGCAGATTTCTCAGACCAGGCCACTCTCTACATCTTTCTGGTTCCTGGTTCCAGTGTTTCTGACCTGCAATGTTGGCACATGTGCAAAATGCACAGGAACAGACATGGGCCCTTTAGAATTATGTGGCTCTTTGGGGGCGATTCACAACTCCCTACACAGCCCTCAGCATAATGACTTCTTCCAGAAATCATTATGAGGTGGCAGCTTTAATGCATCCACAGTCCAATAAGTCCCTATTTGGACTTGCAGCCTGCTGTGGTCCTCAGCTTCTTCAATTGTCCACAGGTCTAGGTATCTCTCATTGAAGGGAACATGGCAAGGCCTCCCAGCCTCATACTGGCAAGGCAGTCCAGATTCTCCCAGCTCAGGCTCGGAGAGGAAATGTGCATATGTGTGAATGAGGGCTTTAATTAGGTCTATGACTTGTTCTGTGAATGAGCCAACTTCTCTGACCAGGCCTCTCATTAAACCTGCCCGGTTCCTGGTTTTGGCACCTCTGACCTGCATTAACCATGCACATGTAATAGGCACCTGGAACAGAGAATAATCCTTTAGAACTGGGGGCTTTTGTGGGTGATCTCCAACTCTCTATTTAGTTTTTAGTATAAAAGGAGCTGCTACTTCTCCTGGAAACAGATGTGAGCCTACAGCCTCGGGCAGCATTCCCCATTTGGACTGCTGCCCGAGGAGATCCAGGCTTGCCTAGCTATCAAGACGTCCAGATACCTCTCATTGCAGAGAGAATTAGCCAGTTGGCCTGGCTTCACCCTGGCTAGAAAGTCCTGATTCTTCCAACTCGGCCTTCTGGGGGAAAAATAAAAGTATATATGTGTAAGAGCTTATAATTAGGCATAGGTGTTGCCTTCCTAAGAGCTGTCTCATGGGACCTGATCTTTATCTACAGCTGCCTGGTCCTGGTGCTAGTGTCCCTGACCTGCATTGCCCAAGCATGTGCGATAGGCACCTGGGGGGTGGTGGGGGATGGTCCAGTCCGAGGAGGCTCTTCAAAAGGGTTCCTAACCTACTTAATAGCCCTAGCACGAAAAGAGCTATCAAAAATCTTTGTGAGGAGGCAGCTTTAAAGAGGCCACATTTTACTCAGTTCCCATTTGGACTTTCTGCCCGGTGGAATTCCAGGCTTCCCCAGCCATCAAAATATCCAAGTGTCTCTCATTGGAGGGAAGTATTGCCAGGCCACCTGACCTTACCCCAGCCAGGAAATCTAAATACTCT
>NW_011892442.1:6652-8275 GCF_000151845.1 Pteropus vampyrus
GTGTATTGGTGCCTCAGAGCAGCATGTGCAATAGGCTCCCCAGGCAGCCAGGGCCCATTAAGCAACAGAAGCTTGTCAGGTGGTTTTCAGTACCTTGCATAGCCCCAGCATGGAAAGAGCCCTAAACCCTTCTTGAAAATCAAATATCTTTATGAGGCAGCAGCTTTAAAGTGGTAATGACTCTGTCAGTCCTCATTTGGATTGCTATTTGGTAGGGGTCCTGTTCTACTCCAGCCGTCAAAACCTCCAGGTGTTTCTCATTGAAGGGAATCATGGACGGGCCAACAGGCCTCACTTGGGCCAGGCAGTCCAGATTAACGAAAATCAGCCCTCAGTGTGGAAATACGCATATGTGTAGGTGAGGGTTTTTAATTAGGCAAATACCTTGTTCCCCACAGAGCCAGCTTCTGAGCCCTTGCCTCTCAGCAGACCAGCCTGGTTCCTGGTGCCCAGTGCCCCAGAGCTGTGGGTCCCACACCTGTGCAATTGTGGAAGGAGGCAGCCTGAGCCCTCCAGCCCCAGCACCGTTAGAAAATATCACAGGAAAAAGATATTTTTCACAATAACAGAATATATAAACTTCATGGGAATAAAGCCTAAAACAAATATACAAGGCTGTAAACTTCAATTTAAATACATAATGGAGACTTTAAGAAATGGAAAGGCTTATGAATAGGAAGACATTATTTTTTAAAAGTTTAATCGAATATACTTTAATGTAATTCTAACCAAATTCCAAGAATTCATGGCATTTGTCAAAATAATTCCAAAATTCATGTTGTCCAATAAGAAAGCAAGATTCACTCTGGCACTTTTTAAAATACATAGCAATAACAGCAACATTTATGCAGTGTTCATATGTGCCAGGTACTGCTCAAAGAGCTTTCCAATTACTACATTCACTAATACAATTGGCCCTCATAAATGAACCCATGTTGGAAGTGTGCTAATTACTAACAGAACTCATGACCATCAGCTTTGAGTGAGACTCAGAATGAGAGAAGGCTGCCAGACAAAAGCAGGGCACCTGTCAGGTCAACAATTGCCACCTGAAAAGCAGTTGTTGATTGCCTGTAACCCTGGACATCGAGAGACCACCACACTAAACTGCTATAGTAAAATGCTACATTTGAAATTCTCCTAAAATAAATACTGGACAAACAGGGCCCCATTATTTTCTTAACTCCAGAGCTTCAAAAAGGTGCCAATAAGCTGCCTGGAGCAGCAGGGGAAAGAAGACAAAGCATATGCAAGTGCTCATCCCCCTCCCTACCCCATCTCTAGATCCTGCTGCCTGCCTTTCTGTCTCTGGGCCACCGTGTTCTTCCACATCAGGTCAGCTAAATTGATCATGATAGGGCTTGAACACAGCTGGTTATATAGCCTCTGTGCATCTCTGAGGTTAGGCTGGAGACATGCTAATACAGCATCTTGTCAGGAACCAGAGACAGTAACTGCCATATTTTTCTGCATTTTAGTCATTTTTTTAAAATAAGAAAATAATATGAATAGGATTTTTATTTCAAAGCTTAATGTATATGTAAAAAGTACTATAATAATGATTCTGTATAAAAGTGTGAAAGACAAAATATTAGGAGAGAAATGTGTGGGATTGTTACAATT
>NW_011892443.1:0-1700 GCF_000151845.1 Pteropus vampyrus
GGCCTGGCTCCGCGCCTGCTGAGAAGGGCGACCCGGGCAGGTGCCCTGGCTGAAGAGCGAGTGGCATCCGGCCTCTCGCGGGCCAGCCCGGGTCATGGGGAGCCGCACAGGTGCTGGACGCGGAACGTCACTCCAGGGCAGCCCGATCTGGCCCTAATCCCGTGTGCGACCTTTATGTCCACGTGGGGCGTGGCTGTCCCGACTCGCCGTGGCCACGCAGGCTGAGGATGCAGCTAGTCCGTCCACCAGACTCGCTTGGGCCAAACAGCGAGGCCGGTGCTTACCGCACGACCGAAACGGAGCGGGCGTCCAGGGGCCCAGGCTCCCCGGCCTGCGAGGCCGGCGGGGGAGCCGTGCAGGCTGGCGAGGCCTCGGGGCTGCGCCTGCAGCTTTGCATTTTAATCACGAGTAATTCCAGGTGGCTGGCTGCACCCCCGGCACTGGGTGGGAGGAGAAACTGAGCACCCAGCTTCTATCCTCTCCCTCCCACCAACCCCGCCGCTACCTGCTCCCGCTGCCGGAGAGGAGGAGTCCCCAGAGAGCACGTGACCCAATTTCCTGCTGCACATGGGGACGCCGAGGCCCGGGCAGCCGCCGGACTTCCCCGCACAGGGGGCGGGGCGGGGCGGGAAGGGCAGCTGCGGGAGTCGGCCTGAGCTGGTTTGAACCCGGTCCCAGCCACCGCCCAGCATGGGACCTGGAACTAGTCACCTAACCTCCCCGAGTCCTGCTGGGGCATCGCGATGACCCCAGGCCCAGGGTCGAGGTGAGAATTAATCGAACGTCACCAGTGCCCAACCCTGTGCCCCGTGGGTGCTCTTGGCTTCCTCTGTCCCCTTCCCAGGTCACAGAGGTTCAGGTCCTGACCCTCTCAGCGGGCGGGCCCTCCCCGCCTGGCCTTGAGTCCTGAGTGTCTGCTGGTCTGAGTGCTGGGCCCTGTCAACGTGACCCTGTAGGCGCCACTCACACTGCTGCAGAATCCACCTGCAAGTGCGCGCACAGGGCCAGTGACAGCCTGTGTCCCCACCGCACAGCCGGCCTCCCAATGGGGGCCTCGCAGAGCTGCTCCCAGCAAGGTCCCCAAACAGGGCGGGAGGGGCCCGGAGGCTTCAGAGGGGAGAGGAGGCACTGAGGGCCCACTCTCCCTGCCCCTGCCCCTCGTCTCCGTCTCTCTCCCTCCCTCTCCCCCACCCCACCACCTGCTGGGCGCCCCTGCTCCCCTGGGAACCCGTCCCTGCCCAGCTCAGGGCTGCAGAGGACCAGATAGGGCAGAGCGGGCGAATGTGCTCATAGGTCAAGGGCCTGTCCCCAGCCCTGACCCAGCCCTGGCCCGTCCACACACGTTCCCGGAGCCCTTGCCCACCCGGCCTGGTCGGGGCTCCACACGAGCAATGAGGAGGCGCACTCGGGAAATGCTGTGATGGGGGGCAGCAGAAACCAGGGGCTTTCTGGAGCGGCACTGTCTGGGCTGGACGAGCAGGGGACGGGGCACCAAGGCAGGACCGCCGTGGCCAGGTTAGGGGGCCCGGGCGCCCGGAAGTCACGGAGGTGGCGGGTACAGACCCTGGACCACAGGGACTGTGACCGTCACACACGGGCGCAGGCGCAGAGGCGGAGGCCGGGAGCGGAGCAGGCCTGGGTCCCTCGGCGTCCGAAGCGGGGGCCGGACACCAGCTCCGGGCCCCGCCGCCTCCGGGCTC
>NW_011892443.1:1750-2427 GCF_000151845.1 Pteropus vampyrus
CGATGACCCCAGGCCCAGGGTCGAGGTGAGAATTAATCGAACGTCACCAGTGCCCAACCCTGTGCCCCGTGGGTGCTCTTGGCTTCCTCTGTCCCTTTCCCAGGTCACAGAGCTTCAGGTCCTGACCCTCTCAGGGGGCGGGCCCTCCCGCCTGGCCCTGAGTCCTGAGTGTCTGCTGGTCTGAGTGCTGGGCCCTGTCAACGTGACACTGTAGGCGCCACTCACACTGCTGCAGAATCCACATGCAAGTGCGCGCACAGGGCCAGTGACAGCCTGTGTCCCCACCGCACAGCCGGCCTCCCAATGGGGGCCTCGCAGAGCTGCTCCCAGCAAGGTCCCCAAACAGGGCGGGAGGGGCCCGGAGGCTTCAGAGGGGACAGGAGGCACTGAGGGCCCACTCTCCCTGCCCCTGCCCCTCGTCTCCGTCTCTCTCCCCCTCCCTCTCCCCCACCCCACCACTTGCTGGGCGCCCCTGCTCCCCTGGGAACCCGTCTCTGCCCAGCTCAGGGCTGCAGAGGACCAGATAGGGCAGAGCGGGCGAATGTGCTCATAGGTCAAGGGCCTGTCCCCAGCCCTGACCCAGCCCCGGCCCGTCCACACACGTTCCCGGAGCCCTTGCTCACCCGGCCTGGTCGGGGCTCCACACGAGCAATGAGGAGGCGCACTCGGGAAATGCT
>NW_011892443.1:5487-6249 GCF_000151845.1 Pteropus vampyrus
GGGACCCTGCTGTCCTCTAATGGCCCAGGTCTAGCCACTTCTTCAGAAGCCAACTCATGCTGCCATCTCTGGACACTGGATCATCATTCAATCCACCCATCCACCCATCCACCCATCCATTCGTCCACCCATCGACCCATCCATTTGTCTACTCATGCCCCTATCCACCCATCCACATAGAAATTCTTCTTGCATTCAGCATTCATTTCTAAATGAGCATTTATTAGAAATCCAGGCAGTGACACAGCTCTCTGTGTCAAATAGGACTACATCCAACTGAAAATTTCTGCACAGCACAGGAAACAATCTGTAGAATCAAGAGACAAAACAGGGAATGGGAGAAAAGATTTGTAAACCATATATCCAATAAGGGTTTAATTTTCAAAATATATAAGGAACTCATAAAACTCAATAACCAAAAAACCCCCCACAAATAACCCGATTTAAACGGGCAAAGGACATTCTCCCAGAGAAGGCATACAGATGGCCAACAGATGTGTGAGAAGATGCTGAGCATCGCTCCCCATCAGGGAAATGGAAACCAAAACCACTAGGAGATGTCGCCTCACACCTGTCGGAATAGTTGCTACTAAAAAGAACAGATGTGTCGGAGGAACACGGGCACCGTGGGAGGGGGTGTGAGGCGGTGCAGCCGCCGTGGGAAGCGGTGTGGAGGGCCTCGCAAAATTAAAGGTCGCCCCACGGTGCGGCCCAGCGTCGCACTTTGGGTGCACGGCCGGGTCCGCCCATGTTCACTGCAGC
>NW_011892444.1:0-2111 GCF_000151845.1 Pteropus vampyrus
AACACACATCCCAATAATTCAGAAACAGATAAAGAAATAGATGGAAAAAGAGAAATGATCAAAGAAATAATGAGAGACTATTTCTCTGAGCTGAATTTTCAGATCAAGTCTCCTGCCTGTCAGACCAGATTAACAATAACAAAGGCGTTCTGTTTAACCTGGAAACTTTTCTGAACTCCACGGATAACAAGCCAGTCTCCAAGCTTCCAAGCAGAGATTAGAGTTTACCAATAATGAATCAGAATAGGGAGAGATATTCCCTCTGCAACAGAGTAAAACACTCTTTATAGTTTTCTAGAGCAAAAAGAATAGAATTCAAGGATGCTGCAGGCAGCTAAGATGTAACTCAGCGATGAGGCAGAGAATTTAAAACTTACCTCATGGAAATTAAGTAGACAAAAATACGTAAGCATATAAAGAATTTAAAGAATATAAATAGATGTATGAATAATATGCACAGTAAAAACTGAAAATAGTCATTTTTTTTCTTATGTCCATGGAGTATTTTTAAAAATTGATATGTTTTGGTCACAGAGAAAATCTTAATAGGTTCCAACAATGCAGATTTTATGGTGACATCTTTGAACTAAAAATAAAACTAAAATTTAAAATCTTTGGTTATTTAGAGATAATAAACATAAGAACATCCTATATCAAAACCTGTAGAATACAGCTAAAGGAAAATTCATAGCTTTAAAAAATTTCACTATTAATTAAGCAAGATTTAAAACAAATGGAATAGCCATTCAATTTAAGAAAGAAGAAAAATACAGGAGTTGGAAATTAATAAAGATAAAAGTAGAAATTACTGATTTAGGAAACAACAATAATAGTTCACATTTATAGAGCATTTGCCATATACCCATTACTGAATAAGTGCTTTATAAGCATTGTTTTATTTAATCTTCCTAATAACTCTGAGATAATATTCATCATGAAAAATAACAAAGATCTTTCTGAGAAAAATAACTGCATCAGACTCTATAAAAAAACAGAACTACAATTGTGAGAGAGGTCTTTTAAAGAACTCTCAGCCTTTGACAAGTTTAAAAAATAAAAGGCCAATACTCCCTGCAAAACAAAACAAACAAAACAAAACAAAACAAAAAAACTCAGAGAATTTGAATAATGAGATGAAGTGGAATACATGTCTATTTATATTTCTCTCGCACAAATCTGGCATATGCTTAGAAGTAATAAATATAACTCAGATATTAAGACCCCAATGAAAATTAGATCTGAAAAGATGAATCTTGTACAGGTACTGTCTTTGTCTAGAATTTAATATATCAAGAAATTATTAAGTATTTCCAAATAGAAAAATCTTAGAATTTGAAATATTGCCTCATCTGAAATTAATAGAAAAATAAATGAGGATTTCTTTCAAAATTTATGGATAAGGCCACACCTGTCAATAAAAAGAATTAACAGCCTGAAATATTTTAAATATTAAATAAGAAGAAATGGAAATAAACAAATTATTCAACACAAGAAGTTCTGATATATAAAAACTAAGGCTATCTAGACAGAAAGGACAGTACTGTATCATGGGTCCAGCATTCTTTTCAATAAATTGCCTCCTCCTTCATGAGGTTGGCTGGATTGCACTAGACCCAAGGTGGGAAAAATCAGCCCCTTTTCCCTTGAAAGCAAGAGAAAGAGAAATAGACACCGTCAGGCTCTCTCTGGGAATGTGGACCTTTAAATTGTAAAGCCTGATGCTTCTGGGAGCCTTTTTAATACCACATGGCCTGGCTGGTACAGTGAGAGCGGAAAGAGGCAGACACACCGAGGGGAGCAGAATTAAGAGAGAAAAGAAGCCTCTGGAGGTCGTTCTTGCTGCCCAGTTATGTCACAAACCACAAGCTTGTCCCAGTGCCTCTCTTATTGTTCTTGGCTGCTTGGAACCAACAGTCCTTACTCAACACATTGCCTTACCTTGTATTTCTTACTTTATTCTTCTAGTAATTATTTTTCACTGACTATTGAGACCACAAAGTTGATTCTTTAAATACCTACTTTCACTTCCTTTCATCAATGTTTCTTGCAAGTGTGCTACTTCTAGGTGCCTGGAGCACAATCTGCTCCATCTATTAGTAATCTCTGTGGAG
>NW_011892444.1:6321-6776 GCF_000151845.1 Pteropus vampyrus
GATAACTATAATACTAGACCTGAAGATGATCAAGCTCTCACCATAGGGCATGCACTGGAAGGGGTTTTCCAGGTGTGGTTATAGCCGTGGACCTATCTTTGTTTGCTGCTCCTCCTTGTGACCGGGGAACTCAAATATTAATGTAGTATTTAGTCCTGACAGTGTCATTCTAGGTAAGAGAAGAGGGACTGCCTGTCTTAGATCATAGAGAATACCACATATTTCTAAAAATTATAGTTCTTTTCAGCTGAAGAACAAAGGAAACCCACAAAATCTTGGGCGTTAAACATTATGAATATAATCTCTAAATGATCATGCCTCAAACCCCTAATGCCAAGGGAAAAACAAAATATATAAACGAACAAAAATAATATGCTTCTGTTTATTAAATCGCATCATACTGTTAATATGAGTATATTCTGTTTTTATCTTGAGTTGACATGAATGTGTACATC
>NW_011892444.1:15986-19391 GCF_000151845.1 Pteropus vampyrus
GATGCTAGAAGACAATGGAGGAATTTGTACAGATATTCAGATTTCCAGGGGAAACACTCTGAATCTAGAATTTTAAAATTATACATAGTGCAAATAAACATACATATCTGTGTTTTTATTTTTAAAGAGGTATATGCGATATGATAAAAAATCAAGACAATATAAAAATATACAATCTACAGAGAGAAGATTCCTTCCTTTATCTCCATCCTCTCCCTTACAGATGGCAATTTTATTCATTTTTATGTATTCTAATATTTTTCTTTAAATGTATAAGCAAAAATTAATATATACTTATTTCTCTCTTTCTTACACAAAAGATAGCTTACTAAATATCGTTCTATTTTAACTGTTATCATTTAATAAAAAATGCTGGAGACCCCCCCACCATTTGGCATTAAAATTATTGTCATGTCACTCTTTAGAGTTTCCTAGGACTGTGTTGTGTGGGTACACCAGAAACCGTGTGACCATTCCCTTATTAAATACTTGAGCAGTTTCCAATCTTACAGTGTTATAAACAATCCTGCAAATAATATCGCATGTGTATACACATTATTTCTTAAATGTCCATGTATATATCTGTAAGATTATTTCCTGGCTAGTGGGATTACTAAAGAAGGTTAAATAAATTTAGGTTGAAAAAACATCAAATTTCCTTCCTTCGGAGTTGTTCCATTTTGTAATTAAAAACAATGTACAATTGTACTGGTTTTCCCGTACTTTTGCTAAAAGAATTTGTGAGCCTTTTGGATTTTTGTCAATAAAAAATACAAAAAATGATATCTCACTGTAGATTAAACTTGCATTTCTCGTACTAGCACTGAGGTGTTGCTTCTTTCCCTATGTTTGAGGGGGCATTTTTGTATTTATCTGTGAATGATCTTACACATATTATTTTGGGGTTTTTAGTCTGTTTTAACTCAGTTTCTGAGAGCTATTTATATATCAGGGAATTAGCCTTTGTTGATGATAAGTTACAATCGCACCTCCACCAACCATACCAATTTTTCATTTATCTTTTGAGTTTGCATCTAGTATATTTTTCATTCCATGCAGAAGTTCTTGATTTTTATCTAGTCAAAATTATCATTCTTGCCTTTAATGAATGACTTATGGATTTTGCATTATAATAAAAAAGTCCCTCCTCCTTCCAAAGACATAAAAGAATTCAAAGATGTTTTCTTGATATGGTTTTATTTTTAAAATTTCAATCTTTGATCCATTTAGAATTTGCCCTGTTATAAAATGTGCAACATTAATACACCCCAGATGGGTAATTGTTCTAATACTATTGATCAAAAGCTCATATTTTTTGATTAACTTTATTTATAACTTCATATTGGAGGCTTTTCTAGCCATAATACAAAATCCAGTAGCCATGAAAAGTTAAGGTTGTTACTTTGGAGCACATAAAAATAGAAAACTTCATCTTTACTCATTGTTTTCTAATGACAGCTTTATCCTACATTAAATTTCTGAATATATTTTTATTTATTTATAATCTTACTATTCTGTTTTATGCGTCTGTTCATGCACAAGTACCACACTGTTTTATCTTTTGAAGTTTATCGTATACTTCATACCTCATAAGACTAGTTTCCCTCATTGTTCTTTTTCAGAGTTTATCTGGTTATACTTGCTTATTTTTTTATGTGAACTTCAGAATTATTTTATCTAGTCCCGTTGGTATCAAACTTCAAATCACATTAAAATAAAACAAACAAGCAAAAGAACTTAAGGAAAATAGATACCATCGATACTGAATCTTGCCATCTGAGACTATATGTTTTTCTATTAATTTAAGTTTACCTTTATGTACTTCAGAATTGGTTTAAAGATTTTTTTCATACAGGTTTTATACAATTTTTGCTAAGTTTAGGCCTATGGTTTTCTTGTTATATAATATTAAATTACTACCATATAATAGACATAGTATGATTCCATTTTTGTAACAATTATATTTATGTGTGTGTGTCTGTCTGCACATAGAAAAGTCTATATGGTTATTTACCAAACACTCTGGAGTGTGGAATGAGGTTTACTTATAAAATGTTTAAAAAGTATTCTCTCTTTCTATAAAGAGTATATATCACTTTTTTTTTAATTATAAATCTAAAAGAGAAACAAAAGTCCCGAAAATCTAGAAAATATGGAAATCCAGAGGCCATTCGTCATTGGCTCCTCTGTAACCAGATTTATAAGAATCCTAATCAGCTACTCAGAGAAAACCGGCTCAGTAAGTCAGCCAGAAAGATTTATTCAGACACTGAAAGTTTCAGAACTGCACTGTTAAATTCACCAAAGGGAAAAAAGTAACAGAGAGAAAGGTTCTCGAAAATATAATTGTAAATTAACTCATTAATTTATTCAACAAGTATTTATTGATTGATTAATCTGTGTCAAACCCCATGCTTGGTAATATACCTTGAATAATCCATTGATTCTCTACGAAAAATATATATACATACATGTATATGTATTTGTACAATTCATGTTCGAGACAGATGACCACAGAAGGCAGATCAAGGATTGTACACAAAGGGTACATTTCTAGATCAACTCAACGCAACTGAAAATTTTAAGTAAAAGTAATGTAGGACAGCTCTATTATTTTTCCAGAGACGAGTCTCCAATTACTGACCTGCCTGGTATTCTCCCTAGTGTGGTTGGTCATCTGTGGTTTTGAGCTATTCCCACTAACTCTTTGATACCTACACTATGTTAAGTAATCAGTACCCTTGAATGAATGAAGGCATGAAAAAAAAAATGAATGAGTTAATTCCAGGCTCGAAATCTATTTCATTCTTTATTTGGGGAATTTAAGGATCCCAGAAGGTAGGACGGTTGCTCCTTCGATAGCCTTGTTGCTGCTGATCCTGCTTTGAGTTTGTAATGGTGTCTTTGCAACTTGCCTCAGTCCACTTACTTTTCTGCCTGGATTCCTCATTTCATACTCAGTCCAGTCATTCTTTCTTTCAAATCTACCTTTTTCATATCAATCTTCCTGGACATGGGAATCGTGCCTTAAAACTTCATTTCCTTTCCCCGGATTCCTGCTTCCTCTTAAATCAGCCTGCCTGTAACCCCCTGTATCTCACTTATCAAAGACTCTTCTGATGTCACATGTTACCAACCTACCAAGGCATCTGTTTCCGGCACATCTTTTCTTTTTCCTCAGATCCTCCGAGCTTGCCAGGAGTGTCTGACCGACTCCTGTTCAGCTCAAGGATTTCCACCGCCTGAGGTCTACCGCATGCACTCCCAGTGTGTGTAGACTCTCCTCTCACTGTGGACTTCAATGAAATGCCACACAACAGAGCTTTCCAAGTGGCTGCCAAAGCACCTGGGATGACAAAAGCAGAAGTGTGGAGGGAAAGAATGATCACGCCACGGGGTATATTT
>NW_011892445.1:0-2018 GCF_000151845.1 Pteropus vampyrus
CACCCCAGGAAAGGATGTAGGAGATTCAGAAGATTTGTGCCCCTCTTCACCATACCCCCAGGAAAAAAGTCCAGCCCAACGCTTGCCTGAGCCTAATGGTTAAGGAGAGAAGGTTGCCCCATCTCCATAAAACTAGTCTATGCACTGGGAATGGACCAGAAGATTCTGAAAACCTGGCCAGACTCCCAGGCAGGGAGGTAGAGGTCAAGGTACTAGGACACGCATCCCTCCCCACTGTATCTCGGGGTCCAGATGGACCAGGTGGCTTGTGAACATTCTTGTCCTCCAGGGCCTAGATGGGGGACCTGAGCTGCATTGTTGCCTGTAGCTCAGGTGGGTAGGCACTGAGCCTCCATCCCAGATTCGGCAATCAAAGACACTGTTTAGTGGGCTTCAGCCCCAGGCAGGTGGGCAGGGCCCAAGCAGGCACAGGCGGCGCTGGGTCTCCAGTCGGCAGAAATAGTTCTGGTTGGACACACGAGTGGTCACGCCCAGCCCACAGGTGGTTGAGCAGGGTCCCCAGGCTGTGCTCCATTCTGGACAGGATAGCCCAGGGGCTGGGGGAGCAACAAGGCCAGAAGCCTGGAGTCCTGGGAAGAAGAAAGAGGGGTCAGCATCACAAGGTCAGGGCTTGGCCGCCAAATCAACGCACTGACTTGTGGTGCAATCTTGGTCATGTTGCTTAACCTCTCTGAACTCAGCTTCTTTCTATGCAAATTTCCTAATAGTTGACTGTTAGGATTGAATAAAATAATGGAGGTGAAGTACTTAGCACAGTACCTGGTACTTGTAAGCCCCTCATAAGTGATGGTTATTGGGCAACTGTAATGGTGGTGACCATGACAGTCCCCTAGTGATCGGTGAGTTTCTCATTTCTGAATCCTTCTCCGTATCTTACAGGAAGGGGGTTGTGTGGAGTAGTGCAACATCCTGGCCACAAGGATACTAGTGACTCCAAGGCCATGCCTGGAACAGGATGGCGGGTTTACCGGGGTCTAGCTTTTCCTCCTCCCCAAGTCTTATTCTTCTCTGTGAATATTTTGGTCTCCTTCCTCCTGGTCCATTATACTAGTGGTTCTCTCAGCTAGGGACAATTTTGTCCTCTAGGAGTCACTTGGTATTATGTGAAGACATTTCTGGTTGTCACAACTGGGAGAGGTTGCTACCGGAATCCAGTGAGTAGAGGTCAGGGATGCTCGTAAACATCCTGCTCTGAACAGGACAGCACCCCACCCCCACCCCCGCCGCCCCCAACAAAGAATTATTGTCATTAGTGCCGAGGCTGAGAAAACCTGTGTTATGTGTACGTGTGTGCAGCATGTATGATGCATATATGTACATATACTTGCAGACACACACATGCACACACTTAATGGAGATCAGATTGCATATACGGTGTTCTGTCCTGCCTTTTATATGTAAGGCGAACTCACTGGCATCCTCCTACGGATTTAAATGGATGTGTCATATCCCGTCGCAGGAGTGATAACAGCTACCACCAATGGAGTGCCGTGTGCTGGGCACCGTCGTAACTGCTCTACTCGTATTTACTCAGCCATCCTCACAACAGCTCTATGAGGTGGATGCTCTCATTCGCATGTTACAGTTGGAGAAACCGAGACACAGAGAAGTTAAGCGACTTTCTCAGAGTCACACAGCTAGAAAGTGGTAGAACTGGGCTTAGAACCATGCCCTACTGCCTCTCCTGTGGCCTGTCCTCTATGGAATTGATGCTCCTCTTTTCAGTCGCCTTTAAAAAAAATCACATTCATATAATAATAATTTTAAAACCCCTGGCACAATAACAAAAACAAAATCTCTAAAGAATTTATAGCAGGGGGTGACTGCCTTTCTTGTGCCTCTGCCCACCCCAGGCCCATGTCCCAGAAACAACGACCTTGACACCTTCATTTTGGGGTTCGTCTTTTGATAAGCCCAAATAGTGAACTATTAATAATATTATATTTAAGTTATGTTATATAAATCTATTATTAATATGTATCAATATATTAGAAGTA
>NW_011892445.1:5185-6154 GCF_000151845.1 Pteropus vampyrus
CTCCACCGAGCTAAGGATGCTGTGCATTTGGGGTGTGGGAGATCAGAAGCTTGGGGTTCTGCCTCCGTGAGGTCTTAGACAGCTCTGGTCCACTTTTGGGGTTCGCCAGCTCCCAGCCTCCGAATTTGGTTCAAATCATTAAACATTCATGGGCACCCACCATGTGGGGAGTTGCAGGAAGGAGTAAGGACCAAGTAAATCCTTGGCCTCCAGGTGTTCAAAGTCTGAATCAAGATGGAATACAAAAACCCCCTTAATAAAAGCTGCTGATAGTAACAGCCACTAGACACTAAGCATACTGAGTGTCAGGCAGTAGAGTGGTGGAAACTACGATTGTGGAGCCAGCTTCCTGAGTTCAAATACTAGCTCAGCCACGTATGAGCTGTGTGACTGTGGGCAAGTTGCTTAAGCTCTCTGTGCCTTTTGTTCCATTTATAAAATAAGGATAGCATTACTCCTACCTCACATGGTTGTTGTGAAATTAAATGAGGGGATATTTTGTGAAACCCTTAGCAAAGTGCTATGCAATATCAGTAAATAAACTCTGCCAAGTGCTTTATATGTGTCATGGCTAATCTAAGTATCAGCCTTGTAAGCTAAGTGTTACTTGTCTCATTTTTTTCTTTAGACACATTTTTATTAGCAATCATCTGTGAGTTTATATAACAAATTGCTCCTTTCTCATTATTATATTCCTTTGATCAAAGTAAGCATTTAAGAAGGATTTACAGCTAACTTTTGGTCAATAAGTTTTGTTGTTTTGCTTTTTAACAAGGTTTTTCCTATAGACAGACTCATTGTCAATGATTCATGGGCCTTTCTTGTTCTTATATTTATAAAAGTGTGACATGCACATAGGTGAAAGAGGTCGATTGCTCTGCAAGGCTTATTGGAAAGAAGGAAGGAAGGAAGGAAGGAAGGAAGGAAGGAAGGAAGGAAGGAAGGAAGGAAGGAAGGAAGGAAGGAAGG
>NW_011892445.1:7689-9691 GCF_000151845.1 Pteropus vampyrus
GTGAATTATACGGAGGGCTGTAGGAGCTTACAGAAAGGCAGAATGATGGATTAAAACCACAGGGCATGCTCCATTTTCTAGCAGGAAGACTGTAGTTATCGTAAGGGCTGAACAAACCAGTGTCATGGATGTTTTCCTCTTTGGAACAATCCAGAATATGTTTTTGGATGTGTATCGAATCAACCAGGAAACTCGGTAAAATACCAACCCCCAGACCTCCTCTGGGACTTACCAAATCAGAACTTCCAGAGGCAGGGCCCTGGAATCTGAATTTTTAACAGGCTGTCCAGGGACTGCTGTTGTGCAGACAGGTCTTTGGCACCTCTGCTCCAGTCCAACTGCCCCTCCCCTTACCACCCGCCCCCTGCCATGCACTAATGGGGAAACTGAGCCCCGGGGAGGGGAAGAGACTTGCCAGAAGTCACAGTGTGTTGGATGCAGAGCTGGGCGTTTGTTTTCCCACTGAGGACCCAGGGTCCCGGGGTGCAGGGGAAGATTTGACTTATAATGGGGGAAGTTCTGAGCCAAGAGCCCACCCCTCAGAGGCAGTGTCAAGGGTCAAGGTATTAACTCAAGTGTCCTGACTGCCCCTCCGCTCTCAGGACAGAGAAATGACCAAACCAGAAACCAGATACCATGGGCTCCCTGTGTGTCTGATCGAAGGCCATAGTTCAAGGTGTTCCCAGTGGCCCTGTCTGTGGGGAACCAACTTTCGGTTTATAGTAGGACCCTTGGGGGACCGAAGGGTTTGATCTAGAGGGCGGAACCCTTGCAGTTTGAGAAGATGAAATCAATGACTTCATATCTCTTGTGTGGCCCCAAAGCAGGCAATGACTCATTTGCCCTAGTCCCCACCTTGTCCCATCCCTAGGACCACCCCTGCCCCACGGCCACAGTCCTGTGAACTGCAGTTCCCACCCTGACCACCAGGGGACCTGCCCCAAACTGTTGGTCCAGTTTGCGGTAGGCCGGCAGGCCAGGAAGGTGGGGAGAGTCGGGGGCAGGGGGATGGGCCAGGGCATAGTCCGTCTGCTTGGCAGCTGGGTTCCCACTTTGAGCTCTCTCTACCGGCCCAGGTCCTGATCCCCAGCTTGTGATTCCCAGGAGAGGATACTAATAGTATCGATGATTGCGACTAACATTTACCATGAGCCCACAACGACGTGCTGAGCGCTCTAACGTGTTGTCTACTTTAACCCTCCGGAGTGAGGTGCTGTCGTGATGCCCATTTTAAAGACGAAGAAACTGAGACCCAAAGCGATGTAGCGACATCTCCAGTAAGAGGCAGAGCCAGGATCGGAATCTGGGCTCCAGGCTCTTGATTGCCATGCCCACCTCCTGTTCTCTGGGGACTGGGATGCCAGCTTAGCCTCTGCCTAAATTTACCCATTTGTTCAAAAGGAATAATGACCCATCAGGGAGGGTGTTTGGCATGGGCAAGGAGAGACACGCCTCTCGGGTCTCTATCTCCACTCCCATCCCCACCACTCCCTCCCTCTGTTCAAGTTGCCCCATCACACACTCGGTTTCCCCAGACCCTTGCCGTGGTCACCAGGGGGCAAGGCTCTGTGGTAAGGACCCTGGACATGGAACCGTCTGGACAAGAGTCGAAATCTAAGTTCTACCCCTGACTTGCTTTGTGATTTTGAACATTTCACTTAACTTCTCCATGGGGAGGCAGCTGTTTCCTCCTTAGTAAAATGGGGTAGAGACCACCTATCTTAGAGTTGAGACACGGATTAAGTGAGGTCGTGGCCAGCTATTCGATTGTGTTTCCAGGTCTCTGCCACTGGCCTCTTTCCACAGCCCTGAGCCCAGGAAGCCACCTGCCTGGAGGACTTAGAATTCCCTGTCTGAGGACTGTGGTGGCTTCTCGTGTTGGTGATGAGCAAGTCCCTGTGTTCTGTGCAGGACGTTGCCTGGCTCCCTGTGACCCAGGAAGAATAGACAGGTGCACAGTGAATAGAGGACAGCTCCATTTTCGTTTTTAATCCTGAGCCCC
>NW_011892446.1:0-2244 GCF_000151845.1 Pteropus vampyrus
AGAAAACAAGACACGCTGCCTACCAGAGACTCACAGCAGATTGAAAGACATGCACAGACTGCGAGTAAAGGGATGGGAAAAGATATTTAATGAAAATGGAAACAAAACAGCAGAGGTAGCAATATTTACGTTAGACAAAATAGACATTCAAACAAAGGCCATAAGAGACAAAAAAAAAAAGACATTTCATAATGATACAGGGATCACTCCAAGAAGGTATGACCCTTGTAAACATAGGAGGACCTAAACGAAGCAGCTATTGACTGACATACAGGGAGAGAGCAACCATAATACACTCACAGTGGGGGACTTTAACACTCTATTGACATCAATGGACTGATCTTCCAGACAGAAAAGCAACTAGAAAACAGCAGTATTCAATGACAAACTAGACCAGATAGACTTAATTGATATTTTTAGAGCATTTCACCCTAAAGTAGCAGAATATACATTCTCATCAAACACACATGGAACATTTTCCAGAACAGATTACACATTAGGCCACAAAACAAGTCTCAATAAATTTAAGAAGACTGAAATCACATCAAGAGTCTTCTCCAATTACAATGGTATGAAACTAGAAATCAATACAAGAATAAAAACAAACACACACAAACAAATGGATGCCAAGTAAGATGCTACTAAACAATGAATAGGCTAACAACAAGATCAAGGAAGAAATCAAAAGATACCTTGACACAAATGAAAACACAATGACCCCAAATCTACGGGACACACTGAAAGCAGTCCAAAGAGAGAAATTCAAAGCAATACGGGCTTACTTCAGGAAACAAGAAGTGTCTCAAAAACAATCTAACTTTAGACTTAAAGGAATCGAAAAAGAACAAACAAAGAAGAACAGAAATACAATGAATCATTCATGAATACTTAGGACAATTATAGGCCAACAAATGCAATCATCTATAAGAAATAGATCAATTTCTAGAAGCACATCACCTTCTAATACTGAAATGAGAAGACACAGAAAATCGAAACAGACCAATTCCTACCAATGAAACTGAAGCAGTCATCAAAAAACTCCCTACAAATAAAAGTCCAGAATCAAATGGTTTCACAGGTGAATTCTAGCAAACATTGAAAGAATTACTACCGATCCTTCTTAAACTATTTCAAAAAATTGAAGAAAGAGGAACTCTTCCAAACTCATTTTACAAAATGAGCATTGTCCTGATACCAACACCAAACAAACATCTTAGAAAAAAAGAAGCCTACAGGCCAATATTCTTAATGAACATGCATGCAACATTTCTCAACAAAATATTGGCACACTGGATTCAACAATACTTTCTAGGATTATACTCTATGACTAAGTGAGATCTATGGCAAGAACACAAGGATGATTCAACATCTATAAACCAATCAATGTGATACATCAAAGAATGAAGGATAAAAATCATACCTCAGAAAAAACTCAACATCTTTGACAAAAACCATCCTTTCATAACAGAAACTCTCAAGAAAGTGGGGATATAGGACATACTTGAACGTAATAAAGGCTATGTATGACAAACCCACAGCTAACATCTTCAATCCTGAAAAAACTGACTTTCCTCTAAGATCATGAACAAGACAAGTACAATCACCACTTCTATTTCACATAGTACTGGGAGTCCTAGGCACAGCAGAAAACAAGTAATCGAAGGCATCAAAATCAGAAAAGAAGTACAGCTACTGTTTGCAGACGACGTGACACTACATATAGGACACTCTAAAGAATCCACTGAAAAAACTATCAGAACTGATCGATGAATTCACTAATTTGCAGGATACAAAATCGACAGAGATCTGTTGCATTTCTCTACACCAGTAAGAAACTACCAGAAGGGGAAATTAAAACAATCCCATTTACACTTGCATCAAAAAGCATAAAATACTGAGGAATAAATTTAAACCGGTGAAAGACCCAAACCTTGAAAACTGTAAGACTCTGAAGACAATGAAGATGATACAAATAAATGGAAGGATATACCATGCTCGTCGATTGGAAGGATTAATATTGTTAAAATATCCTTACCACCCAAAGCAATATACAGATTCAGTGCAGTTCCTACAAAATAGCAATAGAACAACTAATCCTAAAATGTATCTGGAATCACAAAAGGCCCTGAATAGCCAAGGAAACCGAAAGAAAAGAAAGAAAGAAAAGAAAGAAAAGAAAGAAAAGAAAGAAAAGAAAGAAAAGAAAGAAAAGAAAGAAAAGAAAGAAAAGAAAGAAAAGAAAGA
>NW_011892446.1:2590-4181 GCF_000151845.1 Pteropus vampyrus
ACACACACACACACACACACACACACATATATTATATACACTATGCGTTTTTTCCTATACATGCATACCTACAGTGGAGCTTAATTTATAAATTAGGCACAGTAAGAGATTAATAATAATGACAAAGAATAAGATAGAATTATAATAATATACTTTGATAAAAGCTTTGTGATTGTAGTTCCTCTCTCAAAATATCTGATTGTATTACAGTCCCCTTCTTGTGATGTGAGATGATACAATGCCTATATGAGGAGATGAAGTAAGGCAAATAACATAGGCATAGTGATGTTGTGCTCAACTACTATAAGGATTACTTAAACACAAGTATTGCAATACTTTTACAGTTAATCTATAACCAAGATGGCTACTAAGTAATTAACGAGCAGGTAACATATACAGCATGGATACACTGGACAAAGGGATAATTATGGCGCCTGACTGGATGGACAGGACACTGCTCTGATTACTATTCAGCTAAACACTGGATGGACACTGGACACCATTTGCAGATCTCTTTCACTTGTACTACGATCTATAAACACCTGACTCTTTGACTCCCAGGATCCTCGGTCCTGTCTCAACTCATGGAGCCCACCAGGTTCCATCTGGGTTCCCTCTACCTATGATATATCCTGGGAACTTTTTCAAGGCACAAGGTTGGTTCATACCATTGTTGGGGGCAGTAATAAATCTCACTTGGTTTGTTTATTGCCTCCCAGGGATTACTACTCTTTATTGCTTAATGTCAAGTGTCTAGAAAATTGTTTCTTATAATTGATTCATTTCTTGGTTGCTTCAGGTAGTAAATCCAGTGCCTATTGCTCCATCTTGGATGGAAGTGGTAGGCAATTTTTGTGAAATGGTAATTATCCCTTTAGTTCCCATATTTCCACAGGAACCTGGCATATTTTGCCAAAAGGTAAAACAAAAACAAACGAAGAAAACCAAAGGAAATATTCCCAAATCCAAAGTTCTTCATTTATTCTGATATAGGTAACTTTGAAAAAGTCCTTTTACTTATTTTATGCTATCCAGACACTGCTCTGAGATAAGTTATGTCTCTAGTTCATTAAGTTGACAAAAGTAAGACCCTAATCAAATTTAGTATGGGGTTACACATGTATATAGAGTAAATGGAATCTTTAGCTCTGATTAGCAGACATTCCAGCACCAGTAAACCACCTATGCCTTAAATCCATGTGCACAATTGGTTGTACTTACAGGGAATAAACAAGATGCTAACTAGATCAAACTTATAATAAGTTAATGGGAAAGCAAATAAAATAATAATAGCTATAGCTAACATTTATTAAGCCCGTACCAGGCACCATGTATTATTTTAATGGTTTATATATATTAACTCACTTAACCCTTGCCATATAACTATGAGATAAGTACTATTGCTGTCTGCATTTTAAAATGAGGAAACTGAATCATAGATAAATATATGATGATTTTATGCATTTACTTATCTATCAAACCAAATTTAGGGGAATATAAAGGAAATATAATCACCGATGATTACAGACAAATTGGGAAAAAATTTAACTATTTAAAAAGCAAACCAAAAAAACATAAGATGAAACAACAA
>NW_011892447.1:0-768 GCF_000151845.1 Pteropus vampyrus
GCGTCTTTCCACAGTCTTTGCCTCAGTATTACTCGTCAGAGTGGTCAAACTTCTCAATGAAGTATATTTCCTTCCCTCCTGAAGACTTCCAAGCAGGTCAGTGTCCGTCTCAGTCCTTTGGAGACGGCTACATTTTCCACATGGTGTAGCAAAGATGTATGGACCCGCACGTCAGAGGACACAGATTCCTATCGCAAAGTCCCCGGAATGATTTCCCTTCAAATGACCCTTCGACACTACAGGTCTCACTCTGTGGCGTGCTGATTTCTCTGGCACTGAACGAAGGCTGTATACGAAATCTGTATGTGTGCCGCTTGTACCAACTAACGACAAGGTGCCCCTGTCCTGCTAGATGTTCGTGCTGTCCAGGGGGCATCGGGGTCAGACCGCAAGCTCAAGAGCATGGCATTGAAGTCAGTTTCCCATCGGCACATCGGTGCTGAGAACTGCACACTTCCAAAAGATCTACGCTAATGGCAGACTGGGACAGAGCAAAAGTCATCCAAATCAACGGGACTAAGGTCAGACGCAAACCAAAGATGTATCACCCGGTTGAAGTGCAAGAATTGCAATTTCTTTCGGTACTCTCTGAGTGCTGACTGATTTCCCATAATATAGCAAAGGAAGGGATAAATTGTGGACTGCAGTTCTGCCGAAGGAAATCGGGCATTCGAACAGTAGTTTCCTTTGTGCGTCCCACATACTTTCTACAATTTGTAGTTTTTCGATCTCTTCGTACTGGCAAATGGTGAACCGAGGTCTGAAAAC
>NW_011892447.1:2404-3632 GCF_000151845.1 Pteropus vampyrus
GGCAGACCGCAAGCTCAAGAGCATGGCATTCACGTCAGTTTGGAACGGCACTTCGGTGTTCAGAACTGCACACTTCTAAACAGATCTACAGTAATGGCAGACTGGGATAGAGCAACAGTCATATCCAAAACAACGGGACTAAGGTCAGACGCAAACCAAAGATGTATCACCCGGTTGACGAGCAAGAATTGCAATTTCTTTCGGTACTCTCTGAGTGCTGACTGATTTCCCATAATATAGCAAAGGAAAGGATAAATTGTTGACTGCACTTCTGCCGAAGGAAATCCGGCATTCGATCAGTAGTTTCCTTTGTGCATGCCGCATACTTTCTACCATTTGTACAGTTTTTTGATCTCTTCGTACTGGCAAATGGGGAACTGAGGTCTGAAAACATCATCCCACATCCTTCCTCGGTGCAGTCTTCTGTCATTTCACCATATACCCTCGCTTCCAGGACACAGAAGCCTGAACCCGCTTGGTACGAAATTCTGCAGTGAAACCTCCAGGGATTCCAGGTTCAGTTGCCCACTTTGCTGCTCGTGGAGGATTCTCGCTTTCATTGAATATGTCCAATTACCAAGTCACTTCAAAGAACCATACTGCAGCCCATTCGACATACCTGTATAAAACTAAGCCAAACGGACCGTTACCGAGCCGCGTTTCCTAACAGAAGATTTCATAGTGGATGCGCGTCTTTCCACAGTCTTTGCCTCAGTATTACTCGTCAGAGTGGTCAAACTTCTGAATGAAGTATATTTCCTTCCCTCCTGAAGACTGCCAAGCAGGTCAGTGTCCGTCTCAGTCCTTTGCAGACGGCTTGATTTTCCACATGGTGTAGCGAAGATGTATGGACTCGAGCGTCAGAGGACACAGATTCCTACCACAAAGTCCCCGGAATGATTTCCCTTCAAATGACCCTTCGACACTACAGGTCTCCCCCTGTGGCGTGCTGAATCTCTGGCACACAACGAAGGCTGTATACGAAATCTGTATGTGTGCCGCTTGTCCCAACTACCGACAACGTGCCCCTGTCTTACTAGCTGTTCGTGCTGTCCAGGGGGCATCGGGGTCAGACCGCAAGCTCAAGAGCATGGCATTCAAGTCAGTTTCCCAGCGGCACATCGGCGCTGAGAAGTGCACACTTCGAAAACATCTACACTAATGGCAGACTGGGACAGAGCAACAGTCATCCAAATCAACGGGACTAAGGTCAGACGCAAACCAAAGA
>NW_011892447.1:4249-4756 GCF_000151845.1 Pteropus vampyrus
GGGATTCCAGGTTCAGTTGCCCACTTTGCTGCTCGTGGAGGATTCTCGCTTTCATTGAGTATTTCCAATTACCAAGTCGCTTCTTAGAACAATACTGCAGCCCATTCGTCATACCTGTATATCACTCAGCGAAGCGGACGGATACCGAGCAGCGTTTCCTAACAGAAGCTTTCATAGTGCATGCGCGTCTATCCACAGTCTTTGCCTCAGTATTACTCGTCAGAGTGTCCAACTTCTGAATGAAGTATATTTCCTTCCCTCATGAAGACTGCCAAGCAGGTCAGTGTCCGTCTCAGTCCTTTGGAGACGGCTACGTTTTCCACATGGTGTAGCAAAGATGTAAGGACCCGCGCGTCTGAGGATACAGATTCCTAACACAACGTCCCAGGAAAGATATCCCTTGAAATGATCCTTCGACACTACAGGTCTCACTCTGTGGCGTGCTGATTTCTCTGGCACAGAACGAAGGCTGTATACGAAATCCGTATGTGTGCCGCTAGTCCCAAC
>NW_011892448.1:0-486 GCF_000151845.1 Pteropus vampyrus
GGCCCAGGCGAGGGGTCCCCAGGGACCTACACAACCCCCAGCAAGGCCACACCCCTACAGGCAGGAAGCCTCAAGCTGTCACTGAGTTGAAAAGGGCCAAGACTACTGCTATTTGGGCTGACCACAGCTCTGGGTGGACAAAAAGCCCTAGAGTGAGAATGACCAGGGGAGACCCTGCCCCAAACACACAAACACCACCGGGAGAGTCAGGAGATAGCTCCCTAGCTTCTTACAGAGGAGCAGGCAGAGGGAGCCCATCACCATCCCTGTCTGGTGGTGGGCCGTCCCTTCAAGGTGGGGGAGGAAAAAGGTGGTGGCAGGAAAGTGCTGACTCCAGACTGTTCCCTGAAATCCCCATGGAGGAGGCTGTTTCCTCTTGTGCACAGGAACCATCCATTCTGAGCTGTGGAGGGAGAAGCAGAGTGAGCTCTTGGCCTCTTTCATGTGACAGATACCCCCAGGCCCCTGCGGTTTCCAACATCCTGT
>NW_011892448.1:2666-4802 GCF_000151845.1 Pteropus vampyrus
TAGCTCCAGGAAGGTGTTTGCATGGGTGCCATGAGCTGCTGGGCAGGACTGGTTCATGGTATAGAATAAACAAATGTGCCCAAGGATGGCCAAAGAGACTAAGCCCAGATCCCTAGGTACCAGTAATGGGACAAGAGAAGCAGGAAGTAGCCAGGAAGTGCTGTAGACAGGCAGAAGTGATGCCGAGCAGTGCAGTCCACTGACTAAACTTGGAATCAACAGACCTGGGTACCACTCCTGTACTCCCTTCCCCCGTAACACGGAGGTGACAATACCAGACCTGTCCCAGGGTCCTGAGGGCCAAGGGAAATGGAGCAAGTAGAGTGGGGTCCAGTAACTAGTGCCTGCTCCATAAATGCTGCCTCATATCAGGTGAGCAGCCCCCAGGGGCCTCTCCCAGCCAAACCCTTGGATGGACATGAGGCTCATCATTCTGAGAACAGAACATGGAGGCCTTCTGAGAAGAGGTGCTGCTGAGCTGAGGTCCTCCCCAATGGCCAGGCTCCTGGGGCCCTCAATGGGGGCACATGCTTGTCCTGAGCCCAGGGGCTCACTCTTGGTCACCACAGGCTACCTGGCAGCTGACTCCCAGGCAGAGGTATAGACTGAGCATCCACTCCTCTGTCCCAGGGATGCTGGGCTTCCCAGGAATGAGCTTGTCCCCATCCTCCCACTAGGGTTCCAGGGACCAGTACAATTAGGAAGGCCATGTCCTGCAGCAAAGGCACCATTTCCTCCCTCCTCTGGGAAAGGCTGTTTGGTTTCAAGTCAGGAGAGAGGAGCAGCCAAGAAGCTGTGGCCTGAGATACGGGTGGCCCAGGCGAGAAGTCAGCATTGTGCGCCCCCTATAATCACCAATGCAGAGGCCACTGTTTGAATACAGGCCAAGCAGGCAGCTAGGGCTGAAGCCCCTAGGAGGGAAGCATAGGACAAGATGGGACTCACCGGCAGAGACAACGAGTAAATTGGGATCTGGGTCTTCTCAGGGATGAGGCAGAAGCTCAACTGACCAGCCTGAGGGATGGGCCTGAGCGACACTAACACCAGGGAGCACAGGTCACCCTAACCCCAAAATGAAGCTTTCAGAGACAGATGGGGATGCGGAAGCCCTGCTCCAGGGAAGTGGCAGTAGTCCCCCAATTGTCCATCTGGCCTTGCCCTGCCCACTGCAGCTCAGACCCTCTGCAGACTGAAGACCTCTAGCCCACCTGCCCTCAGTCCTCCCCTCTTCAAGCTGGGCTTGCAAGGCTTCCTGCTGCTCTCACGGGAGGCTGTCTGCACTGGGTAGGAGCTGCCTGTCACTGGTGGTGCGCATGGCCACTGGACGTCACCCCACTCAGACATCTGTGGTAGATTCCACTCCGCTAAGGTGGCATCTGGGGCTGCATGCACGGCCTGTTCCCAGGTGGCCAGGTAGCTGCCCCACTGGGGGAGACCCCCTCATCAGCCTCTGATGCTGATCCTGGGAGGTCATGGGAGTGCGGTACTTCCTGGCCCATCTGTTGGTGTCTCTTCTTCTGTCCTTATTAAGACAAGGTATCTAAATGTGAATGCCCACTTGGGGAGAGAGGATTCTATCTGAGTAGGTCCTGAGTAGGGGTACTAGGTCAAATTTAACAGCATACCCTGTTAAATTTGAATTTCAGATAAACAGTGATACTTAAAAAAGTATTACTTGGGTTATACTTATACTAAAAAAATTATCTGTTGTTTTTCTGAAATTTAGATTTCACTGAGTGTCCTGTATCTTACTTTGATAAATCTCGCAACCCTACGCCTGGGGTCGGCAGGGCAGGAAAGATGGCTGTCTGATCAGGAGGGAAGATTGACCCCCCAACACTGAGAGGCTAATGGAATTACAGAGGTGGAGTTGGAGGTTCGCCCTTCTGACCTTCCCAGGCACACAGAGGCACTGCCATTTCCTCTTGCCTGCTAATGTCCCTCCTTTGTTACTTTCTCAGCCACATTCTGGTCCAGTGTTTCTCAGCACTGGCTGGTCATTAGAATCACCTGGGTAGCTTTAACATATATCCATGTTGGGGCCCTACCCCAGGCCAACTAAATCTCTGGGTGGTTTGGGCTGAGCAGTGGCTTTTTAAAAATATTGCTGCATAGAATGCCCTTATGACCCAGCAA
>NW_011892448.1:6807-9546 GCF_000151845.1 Pteropus vampyrus
TCTATACTAATTCTTTAGTATTGTTTAGTGTAAATCCTCCAGCTTTGTTCTTCTTTTTCAAAACTACTTTGGGTATTCCAGGGTCTTTTGCATTTACATATATGTTTTAGAATCAACTTGCCATATCCACCCTCCCCTCAAAAACAGCCTGTTGGGATTTTGATTGGGGTGTTATTCAATCTATAGATCAATTTGGGAAAAATAATTGACATCTTAATATTACAAAATCTTCCAATCAATAAACATGGTAAATCTCTCCGTTAGGTCTTCTTTCATTTCTCTTAGTATTGTTTTCTAGTTTTCAGTGTAGAAGTCTTACAAATGTTTTCCTAGATTTATTCCTAGACATTAGATTTTTAAATGTTTTCTAAAAAAATTTTTTAAAGAGTTTATTTGAGACCAATTGATGACATATGACAGGAAGCAAGATCTCAAATGCTCTTTAAATAGTATTTAAATTTTTAAATTTCAATTTGATTGTTGCTGGTAAGTACAAATATAACTGACTTTTTTTTGTGCATCAATCTTGTGTCCAGAAACCTTACTAAGTTCACATATTAGTTCTGATAGTTCGATTTATACATTGGATTTTCAATGTATATAATCATGTCAACTGTGAATACTGACAAATTTATTTTTTATTTTTTCAATCTTGATACCTTTTATTTCTTTCATTTGACCTATTGCACTAGCACCTAATATTTAAAACAAATAAACAAACAAACAAACAAACAAAAAATGCCACCAACCAGAGAGTTACCTCTGGGAAATGGGAACAAGGTGTATACTTTACTTTTGTATTATTTTCAATGTTTTTAAGGAGCACATATTACTTTTGTAATTCTGTGATCAATCTATTTAAATGAGGGAAAGAAGAAATAAATGTTTGTTAGCAAAATCTAAGCAATTGAAGTTCACAAAATAAGAAATAATTCCTTAATCCCACTGTCACATATTTCTGAATTTTCTGTAGCCAAAAATAGTATCCTCTAAGGAAAAAATGGAATCCTATCAATTTTCCCCTGCATCTTATTTTTTCTAAATAAAATACATTATAAAACATCCAGGAAGCTCAACAAACTCCAAGTAAGATTAATTCAAAGAGATCCACACCAAGACAAATTATAATCAAACTTTCAAAAGACAAAGAGAGAATCTTGAAATCAGATAAAAGCAAATCATCACATACAAATGATCCTCAATAAGATTTTCAGCAGACTTCTCATCAGAAACTTTGGAGGCCAGACAATAGCAGGCTGATATATTTAAAGTGTTCAAAGAAAAAACCTCCAACCAAGAGTCCTATATTCAGCAAAACTGTCCTTTAAAAGTAGGGGGGAAATTAAGATTCTCAGATAAAGAAAACTGAGAGTGTGATCCCTAGACCTGTCCTGCAAGAAATACTCAAGGGAGTCCTGCAGAGTAAAATGAAGGGACACTAGACAGTGATAACTCAAAGCTATATGGAAAAATAAAGTTCTCAAAAAAAGTAAATACATGGAAAATTATAAACACCAGTATTATTGTAACAATGGTTTGTAACTATACTTTTTGTTTTCTACATGATTTAAGAGACCAACACATTTAAAGAAAAAACAATTATTAGTTTACAAACTAATATTACTGTATCTTTGGTTTGTAACTCCAAATTTTGTTTTCTGCATAAGTTAAAGGACTAATAAAATTTTAAAAAATTATTAGTTTATGTTTTATGGCACACAATGTATAAAGATGTAATGTAATACCATGACATCAATAATCAAAAAAGGTAGGGACGGGGATGTAAAGGAGGAAAGTTTTGTATGTTATTGAAATTAAGCTAGAATAAATTCAAATTAGAGTATTATAATTTTAGGATGTTAAATGTAATCTCATGCTAACCACAAAGAAAATAGCTATAGTATATACACAAAGAGAATGAAAAAAATTTCATTACAAGCAATCAACTAAACACAGAAGAAGACAGTAATGCAAGAAATGAAGGGGGAAGCTATAAAGCATAAAGAAAACAACAGAAATAAGTCCTTCCTTATCAGTAATTACTTTAAGTGTAAATGTAGATGGATTAAACTCTCCAATCAAAAGACTGAAATGGGTAGAATGAATAAAAAGCCATGATCCAACTATATACTGTCTATGAGAAACACACAAAGACACAAATAGATTGAAACCAAAAGGATGGAAAAGATATTCCATGAAAATAGCACCCCAAAGAGAGCAGGGGTGGCTACAATGATGTCAGACAAAAGAGACTTTAAATCAAAAGAGTTTACAAGCAACAAAGAAGGACATTGTATATTAATAAAAGTTTCAAAACAGCAAAAATATATAATAATTATAAACATTATGTACCTAGTGATAGGTAATCAAAATATATGAAGCAAAAATGGACAGAATTGAAGAAATAAGACATTCTACAATAATAGTTGGAGACTTAATACTCCACTCACCATAATAGATAGAACAATCAGGCAGAAGACAAATAAGGAAATAGAAGACAACACAATAAATCTACTAGATCTAACAAATCACTCTACCCAACAACACCACTTTCTTCTCAAGTACACATGGGACATTTTCCAGAACAGACTATGTGTTAGGTCACAAATTAAGTCAATAAATTTGAAAAGATATGTATCTTTTCAAAAGACGAAGTGTCTTCTCCAACCACAATGGGATGAAGTTAGATGCTGATAACAAGGAAAACTGGGAAATTGACCAAATTGTGGAAATTAAACA
>NW_011892449.1:0-3420 GCF_000151845.1 Pteropus vampyrus
GCAAGTTACTTGGCCTATCTCAGTTTACTCGTCTACAGAATAGGGATGGTAGCATGTCTCCAGGGTTGTGTGAGGGTGAGGAAAACGTGTGATGCCCAGGTGCAGCATGAGAAACCAGTCCACTTCTCTCCCTGGAGGCCCTTCCCAGTGGTGCCTGGCTCATGACTGGCCTGAGGACAGCACCTGTTCTCAAACTTTTCACCATCAAGAACTCCCGTTTGTTATTTTTCCCATGCTTTGGAAGATTTTGATCCCAAATTGCATGTATTAAGTCATTATTCATTTATCTCCCATTTTTTATTAATCAAAGACATGGATAACTGCCCCTGAGAGCTTCTGATCTGTACAGCCAGCTGGGAGCTGCACGAGGTTGACAAGATTCCAGCCAGAGGCAAAGGCATTCAACGGTGTGTGTGGTCTGAGGAGGTATAAATGTAGGTGCATCGTACTCATTTTCTTTTAATCCACCATGAATTGTAGAAGCTGCCGGCCTTGCCTGGGTGGGCGCTGCTTTGACAAGTCACCGACTGGTGGGCTAGGGGTCGAGTTTTTAGGGCCAGGCTCTAGTATGAGGCGCCACGTGGGTCCCAGACCTCTCATCCCACAGGGCTCATTTCAAATAGATGGCATGTACCAGCACCACCCAGAAGAGTGTGGGGTTCACATACTTGGAGGTGGCAAAGCTATCTGTGTGCGGTTTCCACAGGCTCTGGCTAGAGACCACCAAATCATCCTGCCCCTTGGTCCTGATGTTGACAGAGCACACTAGCCTATAATGGGGTGAGGTAACAGCCTTGACCAGATCCCAGATCTCGGCACTTAGCACTGCAGCCAGGTAGGTACACTGGGCTGGATAGTAGGCCACACTGGCCAGCTTGGAGGGTAGGTGAGCCTGCATCAGCTCCTCCACCTGGATGCGAGGGAACTTTACCTCTAGCCTGTTTGACCACAAGGGAATCAGGAAGGAGGAGAGGGAGGAGGTGATGGTGGGTGTGTTTGTAACAAGGAACATAGAATTCCGGCTTGAAGCCTAATATGTTGAACATAGAACCCTGAGTCAGAGCATGCAATTTGGGACATTGGGATGGAAAATGGAATGCAGAACCTGGAAGGCAAGAAAATAGCTTTATAACTATATAGTGCTGTGCAGAGATTAACCTGGCTTCTGACAATAAGTGCCCAAGGCCCTGTGCCCTGATTCCCCTCCCACTTCCTGCACCCCAGGCACTGGCCCACACCTGCTCCTGGATGATGCCGATGGGCCACTGGTGGTTCACCTGGAGTCTGGACTGTATTTTCAAAGACATCCGATGCTGTAAAAGTGAAAGCGAGCATGGAGGCAAATGACATTTGCTGAATGTCTGCTGAGTGCCAGGTTTTTGTCATCTGTTCCAGGCTGGGTTTGCTACGTAGCTGACTCTGAGCACAGATTTCAGTCCAAGAAGTTTACATGGGAGGTGATTTAGGGAAGCATGGTGAGGGAGTCGGGGAGGACAGCTAGCAAAGCATGTGTTGAATGGACAAGTTACCCCAGGGTGGGGCCGGAGCTCATCAGTTGAGGTCCTGCCAAAAGGCGGCAGAACGGCCCCTCAGAATCGTCCCACCAAGGGGCACTTATACACCAACACCCGTTGTCCCTCAGGGCCTGAGGCTTGCTCCCAGTGCACCAACTCCCTGCAGTTGTGGCCTCCCAGGGCTGCCTCAGTGCCTAGCAGCCAGAGAAGCCCTCGGGCAGAGAGATGCAAGAAGCCAGGTGCACGGAGGAACTTTCTTGAGGTTCCTCTGAGGGAGCTGGGTGATAGAGGTGACACATCAACCGTGTCCGCTAAGCTATCTCACTTATTTCTGACAATCTTCAGAGAGCAGTAGCTTCCCCATTTTTTAGGCAAAGAAAAGGATGCTCAAGAGTTAAAGCAGCTGGTAGAGAAAGTGCTGTTCTTGCACGAGGGCAAGGCTCCACAGCATGTCCACTCCTACCCGCCCCCCCACCACCCGTCTAGTGCAATGCCTGACTAGTGAGTGTTGAAGTGGCATCTGCTGAATGAACGAATGAGCTGTGGAAGGCACATGACCATAGGGGTAGCTACTGCTCTTCTATAAAACGAAGATGGGACTTCCTTTCCTCCCAGGGCTGCTTTGAGGAATTAAGGAGATTGTGTAAGTAAAGTGCCCAGGGCTGTGCCTGGCTCACGGTGGGGTCTCCATGTGCATTATTCTCTTCCTCTACCCCCTCTAAGGGGTAGTGAACCTTCACGTCCAACTCAGTGACCACCTTCAGGGAGCTGCCTCCGAACCTCCAGATAAAGGGCTCCAGGGAATCTCTAGAACGTCTCTGCCGGCTCCATCCAACTAGCCTTGAAGTCTGTTCAAATTTCCCCCTTGTTAACTCAAAAAAAAAATCAAAAAACAAAAAACAAAGCAGTAGCTCGCCCTACCTCCACGTTAGTCCAGAAAAGAATTCATTCTCTCAATCTCTCTCTGTCTCTGTCATGTTTTCAGTCTCTCCTTGAAGAGCTGCTTACAATTTGCAGTGCCTTCTTCCATACTTCCCTTCACTCCTCAGCCCCCTGCTATCTGGTACCCCCACCCCCCTTTGCTCTTGGTAAGGCCCCTGGTGTTCAGAGATCATTTTTCTGAACAGCAGTTTTTGTTGCTGTTGTCAATTCCCTCCTTTCTGAGCCTTAGTTTCATCAATGGCATAGTAATTCCTATCTCACCAGATTATTCTGATGACTACATAACTCCTTCATTCAAGTATTCAGCAAAGATTTCCAAACACCTGCTTGTATGCAGACTTTCTGCTGGGTCTTGAGACTCTGACTTTGGAGGTGTCCATAATCTCCCATGGGAGGCACAGATGCTATTATAACAAACGTGAAAGAGCCAGGCACTCCACCTGGTACATGGTGGACACTCAGTGAATGTGAGGCTCTGTCTCTTCTTTCTGCCTTCCCTGGGCCTCAGTTTCCACAATCAGAAAATGGTAGTAAGAGGGATTTGGACTTGCTCTCTGAAGTCTCCTCAAACTCTGATGGCCCAAAGCCCTGGCCTACTCTTCTCAAGCTTCTCTGTCCCTCCTCCATTCTGAGCCCTTCCGTCTCACTTTGAGCTCCATGTGAGCCTGCGTGCAGTCAGGAGGCCCCGGAGGCTGAGTGTGAAACCCTCTGTGTCTGGATTTTCTGTGTCTGGCTGGCCCTCCTCCTTGATGGGGGTCCTGATGAGTGAGTGTTGCTCCAGGATGGTCAGTGGCCTGAGGGGAAACACAGGTACAGGTTGGAGCCAGGAGGGACCAGGGCTCTCAATGATGACGGTCTTGGCCCCCAGCTCTGCCACTCTAGGCATCTACAACTCTCTGCCCTGAGTTTGTACCAGGCCCAGACCTATTTTTCCTCCCCACAAATGGGCCTCTACATGGGAAGG
>NW_011892449.1:4510-7989 GCF_000151845.1 Pteropus vampyrus
CTGAGGTCACACAGCCTGTCAGATGTGGAATGAAGGTCTAAACCTGGGGAAGGGCCAAACCCATCGCTCATTCTACTTTAACCATGGAGAATACCAATGACCCAGCAGCCCCCATCGGGAGACCCATTCTCTGCTTGATCTCCTGCCCTCACCCTGCTGGGGACTTGTGAGTGCCCACACTGCCCGGTCCCTGCTCTAGGGCAGGCCCCGTGCCATGCTGGGCCTTAGTTTCCTCTTCTGTGATGTGGGAACAGTACACCCTTCCCTTCAGGCTTGGGAGTTTCGTTGAGGTGTGGCGTGGAAGGGCCCAGAGCCAGGTGAGCTCCACAAATGGCACAATCTCAGTTCCCGCCTCACTTTCTTCCCGTTGGCCCAGGAACTGGAGGCTGTGAGGCTTATGCCCTTGTCTGTCGGTTCTTCGGAAACCTCGTCCTTGTCTGGTCTTCTGGAAAATCATTTCTGGGTGTGGTCTCCACACCCCAGCCTTTGGGAACAGGGACAAGGCAGAGCCACTATGAAAGAAAAACAGAGACCCAAAGAGACTGGAGAGAAGAGGAGGGACTGTGGCTTCCTTCTCCTGGCAATGTCTCCATCCTGGGGCTGGCGTGTGGCTCCCAGGGGTGTGAGGAGCCAGCAAGACCCCATAGGCCCTCTCTTGCTGTCTCTGGGGACTCTGCCCCAGCTTACACCAGCCTAGGATCTGTTGGGGCCTGCCTCCCCTGCCTCCCCTGCCTCCCCTACCTCCCCTGCCTCCCCTGCCTCCCCTGCCTCCCCTGCATTCAGCTTTCCACCTCTCTCCTCGACCCTTCGCTTCTCTCTCCTAGTTGTTCTCGCTCTGTATTCCTGCCCCTTTCCCCCTCCCTCTGCACCCACTCACACTGTGCTGACCCTGTGGCTTTCTATCAGGCACCAACAGAGGAAATCTGGGAGGCGATGCATCCATCTCCCACCAGGCAAGGTCAGCCCCTGCTGATGTCGGGAGCAGAGGGTGGGGTTCTCCCCCAGTGACCCTACCTCCTGGCCTCTGCCACCAGGACCATACTCATGGGAAGTTCTCTTAAGTCCTCAGGGCTCTGGTTAATAGACAGATGTGGCTCCTTGGGGTCCAGCCAGGAACCCCCAGGGATGGCACGGTCTCCCTGTTCCTTGTCCTCTGCCTCACCCCCTTATGAAAGCCCAGACCTTTGCGGGAAAGGGAGGTGTCAGGCAGCACCCTTGCTATGCCCTGAACACCATCCTGTACTCAGGTACAGTGACAGAATGCAGATATGAAAACAAAACTGGCTTAGAAAGGAACCCTAGACAGAGATGTGCACACCGGGACTATGTGTGCATATTCACTCAGAATTATGAACATTCAGGCACAGATGTGCACACCTGGAGGGAATAATTTTATGCAGAGACATACACCTGTACACAGATAGCTGTGACCCATGGAAATAGACGTGCACTTATAAATGTTTACATGCGGAGAGGCACACATCCCCTGAGATTGTCGTGCACACACACAGCTATGACATTTGTACTTAGACACAGGTATACACCCAGTGAGGGACATTCCCACAGAAATCTTTGTACAGATCCAGAGAGAGAGCTGCGTATGTGCAAGTCTAGATGTCTATCCATAGAAATAGAGACACGTCTATACACGGAAGCAGTGTGATCCACATGTATACCCAAAGGTAGGCATGTATACAAAGAAACAGATATGAATACACAGTGATGGGTGCGGTCACAAAGGGCATATTCACATTCAGAAATGGACAGTTACCCACAGAGACTAGTGTACTTGCTGCCTGATGTGTAGACTCTAAGATGGGTTCATGTACCCGAGGAAATGGCATGACCAGATGATGACACGGGAGCATCCAGAGACTGGCAAGTATGCACAGTCACAGAAAGAGGCATGCGTGGCAGCAACTCCCTGCTCCCAGACATACTCACAACACCCTGCCGGGGACAGCCCTTGTGTCCATTAGCTCTAGGATGCTGCGGAGCCTGTCATGGAGAGGAGGGTCATCTCTATGCCAAGACACCCCCAGAAGTTTGAGAGCTGGTCCTCAGAGCTCAGTGCCTAGGGTTCCTGTCTCGTGAGCGGCTTGGGCACTCCCTAATGACCCTGGCAGGCAGACAGCAGGCGTCTTTGTTGCTTCTCTGCCATCTCCCCTGGGGACCAGGAGAGACGGCTACTGATTGGAGAGAGAGGCAGCCAGGAAGGGGAGGCCCCACCCAGAGGTGCCATCAAGGAGAGATGGGTTGAAAAAGTGCAAGAACACTTGAGGCCTGTGTAGCATTTGGAGCTCACACAAATGGAATGATCGGAGGGAAGGGTGCAGGAGCTCTTGTGGATGGGGAGAGGGCTGTGAGATGGAAGAGTTCTGCTTTCTGGCTTGCCCTTTTGCTTTGTATGAAGAGTGGGGTCATCTGCAGGGGAAGGTAGGGATGCACTGTCTCTGGGAGACTGGTGACCATCTGGGATGTCGTCTGTGGAGAATCTGAGTGAGAGCCACCTTAGGAAACATGGAAAGGCAGGGTGGGAGGTAAGGACGGAGACCCTAAATGAGGCTGGAAACCATGGACGGATGCTGTGCCGACTACGTGGTAACAGGACTCTGCTCAGCAGTGCTCAGAGGTCAAGGGAGAATGTGGCCATCAGGGCTCATCCAGCAGATGTCATGAATGGAGAGTGGGATGACCCCGATCCTGGAATCCAAGCCCAAGAGGGAAGGTGGGGCAAGGGGTCTGTGAGGTGGGGACGGAACAGCAGGGAAGAGAGACCACAGCGTTGGGAGGCCTCATGACAGTGCGGGAACAGAAGCGGTTGTTTCAGGGGATGGGAGGAACATTTCAGAGGTGATTCGAGAGACAGCGAGTCCAGGGTGTTGTCACCATAATGGTGACAATCTTATATTATGGATGTCTCATTTGATGCTGTCATGACACCCCCCGTATCCTGGGACGTTCGACGTTCCCAGGCATGCAGACATTATGCCTGCAACCGCTGGACTTTTGGGCCATTCACAGGCAGCTTGGGAATGTCCAGGGAGGATGCCCTCAGCAGCCTTCACCCAGGAACAGCTGACAGTTGGTGAACAAGCCCTCTGCTTCCTTGTCCATCAGTGTCACACCTTGAGGCCATAGCCTACACGTCTCTGGAGGCGCCCATGGGGTTCAAGCTTCAGTTACCCACAATAGCAAGTTGCTCATTAATACCCTAAACTTCTCATTCCTGTCTCTCTCGCCAACTCCTCGACCGGCACTTCCCGGAATCCTCTCCCAGATAAACAACCTGCCCTCCAGTCCTTGTCACAGGGTCTTCTTGTGGAACAACTCAAACCAAGACAGTGGTGGCTCAAACTCTTGGAGCTTCGCTGTCTTTCCCTGTAAGATGGGGAGTCTTATATGTGCCTGTGAAGTTGGGAGGACACACCACATGTTGTATGCGAGGCTCCCAGCACCATGCCCAGCCTTAGCAGGTA
>NW_011892450.1:0-726 GCF_000151845.1 Pteropus vampyrus
TAGTTGCCACAACCATGCAAGGGGTCTGTATCAAACTCTTCTCCTTCTTCTGGGAGATGTCAAATATATTTACTTATTTATCGACCTCAGCCTTGCCCTGTTATAAGAAAAATGTTGTAGCAACTTACATAAAAATATGCCTAATTTCAAATAATGTTAGTGATAAGTGGGGATAAAAGAAAAAATCAGAAGTAGCCAGAGGGTGGGTCACTGCACACTGTGAGAGTCAGCAGGCCTTATGCAATTGACTGCCTTTATGCAAATTGCCCAAATTTGGATCTAGACATCTTGAGGTCAGAGGAAAAGGAATCACAACCACTCAGGAATGTCACAGGCATTCCTAAGGGGGAAAAAAAAATCAAGCCAAAGAATGAGGAAGAACCAATGGATGAAAAAGAAAAACTACATATTGCTTAGGGATATATATATGTGTGTAAAGACATAAAGACATGTGTGGAAACAATAATTACCAAAGTAAAGAGTATATTAACCTCTAGAGCACAGAGAGAGGCAATCAGGGACGTTCTCATAGAGATTTCAACGATGCCAATAACATTTTATTTCTTATGTTGGATCATGGGTATATGAAAGCTTGTTATGCTATTTTTGTACTTTTCTGTGAGTCTGAAATGTTTCACAGTACGTGCTTTATTATGACTATTATGGAGGCAAGAATGCAGATAGTAAGATCACTAAGGAGGTTATAAAAGATGTTAGGGGAGAAAT
>NW_011892450.1:1568-3521 GCF_000151845.1 Pteropus vampyrus
AGAGAAGCAGGAATCTCTGGAAGATCAAGGGACCATATCAGATCTAAGGTCATAAATTTGAAGTGATTTAATATAATTTTCTCCGGTAATACTCAACTTCTTGGGTACAAACTGAGAGTAACCAGAAAACTGGATCTCATCAGGTTGTTTTTGCAGGAGTAATTATGGAGGGGGAGGGGAGCGTAGGGCATTTATAAGGAAATGGGTATACTGTGCTGTCTATGTAAAGCGGATAAAGAGGGAAATAGGCAGTGAAGGATGGTGATAAAAGATAAAATCAGAGAGCTGGACGTTTCAGTAAAGTTGATCTGTTCTGCCGTGAGAGAACCAGAGCAATGACAGGAAGGCAATGATGATCAGATAGTCGGACATTTAAAATGGAGACTAAATGAGATCATAATTCATTTATTTTGGATGATAAAGTCGAGACTAAAATGTGAGTGGGTGGCTGGAAAGAGAATAATGACAAAGAAATCAGCAAAATCACTGCTCTCTAAAAGGGCATTAATTACTTATTAAAAGCATAATAATTAAAATTAAAGATAAAATGCCAAATGATTTCGACATGAGAAGTTATTGCAGTGGGGCAGGAGCGAGATGAGGGAAATAAAGCTCTGCCAAGGTCATGTGCTTATCTGAAGAGAGAACAGAAACACTTTTTGATTTTAAATATGGATAGGAAAATATGTTTAAATGTACTTCCTTAAAAATTAAAGGTAACTACTAGAAGAAGAGCAATAGTATATAAATTCTCAAATCATTAAGAAGAAAAAGGTTCAAAGAAAATGTAATCAATTAAAAAAGTAGATTGGGGGAAAAGAGAACACAAAATATGATAAATATAACACAATGCAATATGCATGACATCTTATTGAATAGTACACTTGAAACCTATATAATTTTAATAACTAATGTCACCCCAATACATTTAATAAAACAAGGAAATTCCATTTATTTTCGAAGAATGTTTTTGCTGTATATAGTCTATACTAATTCAACAATTAAAAGATGCAGAGATCTAACTGTTGGTTGCCAAAGGGGAAGGGGTTTAGGAATGTGAAAATGGTGAAAGGAAATAAGAGGTTCAAATTCCAGTTACAAAATAAATAAGCCACGCAATACAGTGTATAGAATGGAGAATATAGTCAATCGTATTGTAATAACTTTGTATGGTGACTATTGGTTACTAGACTTACCACGATGATCACATCAGAAGGTATACCAATGCTGAATTACTATGTCGTACACCTGAAACTAATGTAATAGTGTAGGCCAACTATATTTAAAATTTTTTTTAAGGAAAAGAAAACTAAAATAAGATGGCAGGAATAAGTTTGTATTCACATAGTAATTGCAATAAATGAAAATGGTGAAGATGGGGAGACAGGACTCTTGAAATAGCTGAGGGACGAGCTTAGAAAATCCTTTACCAAAAAGAAACAATCGAACTGGACAAAACTGTAATAAACAACCATTTAAAGATTCTGGAGCATGATCAAAGCATCCAACAAATTGGAAGTGCTTATAAAAACAATAGGAGTCCATGGCATGTTAGTTTGAGGCAGCTCTCATTTCCCCCAGCCCCTGCTCTGCTGCACAGAGGTTCTATCCCCATGGGGCAGGCCAGGAGACCGGCAGTCCTCCTAATGAAAGAGGTTTGCATTATTTGGAGCAGAGGACTAAAAATTCCATGCCCAGGATGCTGTTAACAATAAAAGGAAATATAAGGGAATACTACGAACATTTTTATGCCAGCAAATTAGACAACTTAGACTCTGTGGAAAAGTTCCTAGAAAGATAAATGCAGAAATACGTTGGACAAAATCCAGCACCCATGAATGATAAAACTCTCAGTAAACTGGAAATAGAGGGGAAAATTCCTCAACTTGATGAAGTTGATGAAGAGCATCTATGAAAAACCTACGGTTAATACCACACTTAATGATGAAAGAC
>NW_011892451.1:0-609 GCF_000151845.1 Pteropus vampyrus
ATTAGGAGGATTGTTTTATAAACTACATAAATGTGTAACCAATGTACTGTAAACTTGAAACTAATAATAAAATTAAATTTAAAAATAAAGGAGAATTTATATTTCTCAGTTTCCACAAGTCTCAATGGCAGAATGCCAAATTTCACACCTCTGGCAATAGGACACCTTTGGTATCCAGACGCTCCCCCTTTGATGAGTAAGTTTATGTTTTGTTTTGTTTTCTTTTTAATCTACTCATCAGTCTTGAATGGTGTTTGGTTCCTGCATCTTTGCCTTGCTTGAGATTTCTCCAGTCCCAGAACACATGAAAACGTCAAAGAATGCCATTATCTATTGCTACTGTGGGTTGTGGGTCTGCGGGTGTCAGACCTGATGTATGTCCAAAAGTGGTGCTACCCACATCTGCAGCCAGTCTGAAGCACCAAAACCACTGTTTTTGGTGTTGGCAGTCTCCTTAGTAACTTCTCTGACTTACCATGATATAGGAGGCATTTATGTAGTCTGTGCCTTCCCCATTCAGGGACGAAATGCCAACCCTTGATCTTTCCACTGGAACACAGAACATTCATGGTAAACCTTATCGTGCTCATAGTACTACCACCCCACCCA